>NC_043960.1:12225461-12525461 GCF_902148855.1 Sphaeramia orbicularis
ACCAAGTACCTACTATTTGGTGTTGATAGCATTTAATTTTTCCGAGATATGTAATAGTTAACATTTTTTAAGCTAGCTACACAAAAATTTATTCATCAATAATTTTCACATTTTTTGGACCAAACAAAATCCTTTTGATAACTTAGTATCATTTCTATGAGAAGAGCGTACATGCCAAGATTCACGCAGATCGGAAAAAAATCCCAAGTAGAAGTTTTAAAAAGTAGGTTTTCCAGTTTTCGCAATTTTGCCGGAAAAAGTCATCCCCCAAATCTGCCTGACCATGCCTACATGATTCAACCCTTTTCAGGGAATCTGAGGATATGAGGTTTTAATGTGCGATACACGGTGCGGGAGTTATAGACAAAAATGCATATGCCTTGGTTCTATGGCCCCCTGCTGGTGGACATATATAATTGTTTGCGTCTCAGTTCCATGCAGGGGTCTGGACCAACCCTCCAAATGTCAGCGCTCTACCATGTACGCTTTAGGCTGCAGGAACAGCTGGAGCCGGATTCCCTGCATTCACTGGAATGGGACCAATGCATTAGGAATGCAAAGGAGGAATGTGTGGGACTGGATTTGTTGTAATAAATTACACCCACATTGACCAATCATTACCAAACTTTACAGCTGGTCTCAGGAGTGACCCTTTATCATGCTCACCAAATTTTTTGTGAATCGGAACCAACTTTTTTGTGACTTGGTGTTTCGCTTTTTATAGCGCCCCCTATGTCCGATTTGCACCAAATTTGGTACAGACCATCTGGCTGACCTCTAAAAGAAGTATATAAGTTTGATGTTGATAGCATATACTTTGACAAAGATATTCAAGAATATGTGTTTTTTTCACTAGCAAAAAAATTTGTTCGTTCATATTAGCACATTTTTTACAGCAGCAAGCTGATGTGATAACTTTAGATCAGAAGCCTCTGGAGATTGTCTGTGCAAAGTTTGAAGCCAACGGGGCTTAAACCCTAGTAGGAGTTCGAAAAGTATGTTTTCGATATCTAGCAACTTAGAAAGAAAAATATGCAGTGGAAGTGGGTGGGGCCTATGTCAAAGACTCATCTCTATCGAAGGAATACAAAGATGTAAGTTATGAATGTGTCATTCAAATTTGGAAGTTATAGGCAAAAACGCATATTTGTCCGTTATAGCGCCACCTAGTGGCGCACATCCACAGTTTTTGCTCTGGTAGATCTGTGTCCTATTCTATAGGGTCCATAGAAATTTCACAGCCCTCAGCAGAACAGTTCAGCTGTAGGAAATGTTTGTTGTTTAACTTGTAATAAGCCACGCCCACATTGTTCAGCCACACCCACCTTCAAGATATTGCCTCAAGAAGGGCCCTCCATCATACCCACCAAATTTCGTAGAAATTGGTGCAGCCATTTAAGAGATATAAATTTTCCACATTTGCAGCGCCCCCTAGTTGCCAACATTCACCAAATTTGGCTCATACCCTCACAGTCACATGAGAACCAAGGATCTAAGATCTGGTGTTGATAGCATTTATTTTGACCGAGATATGTAACACTTAGCATTTTTTTAGCTAGCTACTGAAATTTGTTTGTTATAATTTGCACATTTTTCGACTGAACAAAATTCTTGTGATAAGTTAGATCAGGTCCATGAGAAGACTGTATGTGCCAAAATTCACGCAGATTGGACAAACTCCCAAGTCGGAGTTCGAAAAAGTAAGTTTTTCAATTTTTCCGATTTTGCGGGGGAAAAAGTCATGGCGGAAATGGGCGTGGCCTAGCTCACTTGATTCATTACTATTCAGGGAATCTGACGATATAAGGTTTTTTGAATGTGCGACATACGGTGTGGGAGTTATAGACCAAAACGCATTATCCTTGATTATAGCGCCCCCTGCTGGTGACTATATGCGCATTTTTGCGTCTGAGGTCCCTGCAGGGGTCTGGACCAACCCTCCAAATTGCACCGCTGTACCATGTACGGTTTTGGCTGCAGTAACAGTTTTATCAACGGAAGAATAAAAATAATGAATAATAATAATAATAATAATAATAATAATAATAATAAAAAAAAATCCGTACAAAAACAATAGGGTTCCACAGCACCGCTGGAACTGTGGAACGCGTATGCTGGCATACGCGTCCCCCAGTCCCCGCGGGCTTGGCCCCCTAATGAAACTATTACATCAGAAACATTTTGCATCCACCCACAGAGTAGGAATTACATCTGACTGAACCTGATAAGCCGTTGGTAATTACAGTAATTACAGTCACATATTTACCCCCCCCCCCCCATTTGTGTGTCTGAAGGGGGGCAGCAGCCTCTGCACTGCCCCCAGTACAGTCCATTACTGTACTGGTCTTCTAACTGCACTGGATCAAACTGATGTCAGAGTTTTACCCTGGACTAAGACACAAGAGCACATTACACCACTTCAGTTGCAAGTTGCAGGATAAATGTTGCTGCTACTCATCTAAAGGTCAACAGTACATTAGTGATATGTTTAAGGAATATAAACTGAGTAGGACTCCTCAGGTCAGCTAGACAAGCCCTGAGACAAGACTGAATATGGAGAAGCAACATTTAGCCGTTATGCTGCAAAAAACTGGAATGAAGTGGCAGTAGAGCATAGATTTGCCCCAAACGTAGACATTTATAAATCTATGGTGAAAACATTTTTCTGTTAATGGGCTTTATGCACAGCTCCACTACTTCCTGAACTTCAGGTGGCTCCTTTATTTCCTGTCTGTCATTATTGGACACACTGATTCATCCAGGTGTGTCTGCTACTTTATGTTGTGACTACTGATTAATTACACACACCTGGATTAATCAATGTGTCCAATAATGAAAGACAGGAAATAAAGGAGCCACCTGAAGTTCAGGAAGTAGTGGAGCTGAGTACAGAGTCCATGTGGCTGTGAATGAACTCTAGAACTTAAACACTTTTTTTGTCATTGGACTGAAAGTCGACATTCATTCTAATTGTTATGTAAGTCTGGAGGACTACATATTCATGTTAATGCAGATTTTATTACATTATTTTATCCATCCATCCATCCATCCATCAATCCATCCATCCATGTATCATCCATCCATCCATCCATTAATCTATCATCATCCATCCATCCATCCATTAATCTATCATCATCCATCCATCCGTCCGTCCATCCATCCATCCATCCATCCATCCATTAATCTATCATAATCCGTCCGTCCGTCCATCCATCCATTAATCTATTATCATCCATCCATCCATCCATTAATCTATTATCATCCTTCCATCCATCCGTCCATCTGTCCATCCATCCATCCATTAATCTATCATCATCCATCCATCCATCCATCAATCTATCATCATCCATCCATCCATCCATCCTAGGTGCCTGAACCACTCAACCACCTTCTCTGGATGTGGAGGAGCAGCGGTTCTACTCTGAGCCAAACTCCTCCTCCTATCTCTGAAGGAAGGAGAGTCTAGCTCCTTTCTGCAGACGAAACTCATTTCCTCCATTTCCATTTCCAGTGATCTTATTCGTTTGGTCACTACCCACATCCTGCACTCTTATCTAATTATATTTAGTTAATTTTCTGATCTATTATTGATTAAGCACTTACGATAATTGTGGAATTTTTGCCCAATGACACCAAAAACACTGCATTACATCTTTAGCAACAACTGAGCAGAAAACATCCAATCACGTGCTGCAAATTCAATCATAACTTTGAGAAAACTGAGAATACAAAGTGCAGTTTTATTACCTAGTGGTATAGGTCAAAGACAGAAAACATCACATTTGGCCGTCAGCCAGAGTGTAAAGCAAGTTTATCATGTCAACAATTTAAATTGTGTCTTATATTAAATATATTCACTCTGGTGGATTGCTTCAAGGCTCGCAGGGCTCCCTAGATCTCCCTGTGACACCCATGTATTATGTATAAGCATAAGCACAATGAATAAGTCAGGAGATAAATGAATAATTAGAGTTTATTTTTCCATTTCTGTTTTTGGGTGACCTGGTTGATAGTGCATTCTTTATCCTGACTGAGTGGAAAATGCGGTAAACTGCTGAGACCAGCAGAAGAAGAGATGGAAAAAGTGAGAGGAGGGTGTAGAAAGAAAGAAAGGGGAAGAAAGAGGAAGGACAGTTGAATCTATCTCTCAGTGCTATCCTTCCCTCTGGGCATTTCCCTGCTGGCACAAGATATGTGGATGCAGCAGTATTTTAAAACCTCCGCCATCCATGAGTGTTTATATACTTCTGGGTGTTTTACCTTACGTATTCGTAAAAACAGGTTTTCTATTTGTGCACGAAAACAACAGCTTAGAATGCGCGTACGAATGCATGTGATTATGCGTGTGGGTGTTTGTTTGCTGATGTTTGTTCCTGTATTTCTGCTCGTCTGCTTTGTTTGTGACTCACCATTCCCCTCACCAGATGCTTCACAGCCATCTTCATCATCACAGTCGTCTCCGCTGCCTCCCTCTGTCTGCGCACTCCCTCCCTCCTCTTCCTCCCCCCTTCCTCTGGATTTGCTCGCCCAACCAAGCTCCACTAACAGCTCCTAAACACAACACAAACACACAAAATGCATGTTACACAGAGCGCCCACGTGATTTAAACATCTGGTTAAGCTACATAAAGTGCAAAAGTAGATCATAAAAAACTATAATAGGGTTAAAGGTCAAGCGATATAGTCCACTGTGATGATAATTTAATAATCAGAGAGGAATTAAGTAAAAGGAGCTCTTTTATTATATTAAGTTTCTGTCTTGCAAAGTACCTGAAGGCCTCAAAAATATGCACACAAACAAATATGGTCAAACTCATGAACACACCCAGGGACACATGCCGGTCTCAGAGCAGACTAAAGGGTAATTGGGGTCACGCCATCCGTGTTGACTCCATATTTTCTACAGCTCAGTTAAGGCACAGTGTGGATGCTGTGGCATGTTAATTATGAAACTGTATGAAAACGTCATGCAGGGCTGAGCGATATAATCTGTTTTTTTAGAAGGACCGCACAGATTGCATCATTAAATAAACAAACTAGAAAAGCACTCGGAGAGCACAGACCTCCGCCAAGGCAGATCAGCCCCCCCCCCATCACCACCAAAATTAAATCAATTGTGCCTTGTGACAGTATCAACATTTCCTGAAAATTTCATCAAAATCCTTCCATAACTTTTTGAGTTATCTTGCTAACAGACAAACAATCCCCCCACCCCCACCCCCCATCACCATCAAAACGGAATCCTTTATTCCTTGTGCCGGTATGAACATTTCCTGAAACTTTCATCAAAAACTGCCCCCCCCAATCACCACCAAAATTGAATCATTTGTTCCATGTGCCATAATCAATATTTCCAGAAAATTTCATCACCCCCCCCCCCCCAGATCACCATCAAAATTGAATCATGTGCTCCTTGTGCCAGTATCAACATTTCCTGAAATTTCATCCAAATTTGCCCCCCCCCCCCCCCCCCCACGAGTTACCACCAAAATTGAATCATTTGCTCCTTGTGCCAGTATCAACATTTCCTGAAATTTCATCCAAATTTGCCCCCCACCACCACCACCACCAAAATTGAATCATTTGTTCCTTGTGCCAGTATCAACATTTCCTGAAATTTCATCCAAATTTGCCCCCCACCACCACCACCACCAAAATTGAATCATTTGCTCCTTGTGCCAGTATCAACATTTCCTGAAATTTCATCCAAATTTGCCCCCCACCACCACCACCACCAAAACTGAATCATTTGTTCCTTGTGCCAGTATCAACATTTCCTGAAATTTTCATCCAAATCCTTCCATAACTTTTTGAGTTATCTTGCTAACAGACAGACAAACAAACCCCCTCCCATCACCATCAAAACTGAATCATTTGTTCCTTGTGCCAGTATGAACATTTCCTGAAACTTCATCAAAAACTGCCACCCCGCCCATCACCACAAAAATTGAATCATTTGTTCCATGTGCCATAATCAATATTTCCAGGAAATTTCATCACCCCCCCAGATCACCACCAAAATTGAATAATTTGCTCCTTGTGCCAGTATCAACATTTCCTGAAATTTCATCAAAATCACCCCCCCCCCAAAAAAAATTGCATCATTTGTTCCTTGTGCCAGTATCTACATTTCCTGAAATTTCATCAAAATTTGCCCCCCCCCCCCTTCCCCATTACCACCAAAATGTAATCATTTGTGCCTTGTACCAGTATCAACCTTTCCAGAAAATTTCATCAAAATACACCACCACCCCCCAGATCACCACAAAAATTTCATCATTTGTTCCTCGTGCCAGTATCAACATTTCCTGAAAACTTCATAAAAATCCGTCTATAACTTTCTGAGTTATCTGGCTAACAGTCAAACAAACAAACAAACAAACAAACAAACAAACCCTGATGAAAACATAACCTCCTTGGTGGAGGTAATAAATAAATAATAGCGTTTTCCTACTCAGTTCAAAAATCATTGCATTGAGTGCTGTATCTCAGCTACAGTAAACGGTTTATTGTTTTGTTGCTGCCAAACAAATAAATGATGAAATAACTGCAGACACTGAAAAATATCCATGAGATGCTGGTCTGAACTCTGACGTGCACCATGTCTGATTTATACAAATGAGCCATAATAGAGTCTAAAGACATTTTTGGTTTGTCATAATGCTCCGTTGGGGCAAATTATGCCGCCACAGCTTTGGTAATTAATGGAAATGCTGCAAATGTCTGAGACGTATGTACAGTTTGGAAAACGCGGACTCCTGTTTACTTCTTCTGGCTCTTGTCAAAATGTTGCAGCAAGTTAGATAACAACAATAACAAGAAGCCATTACACACAGCCCGAGCCACTGGAAACCAGAAAAAATAGGGAAGAAGCTATTAAAGTTTGGTTGTAACTTTCTTATATTATATAAGAGGTGGGAAAAAATTGCATTTACAGATAATGGATCGTCATTGTACCACCAAAGATTGTCATATGATCTATGATGATGTCTCCTACAGCCCAGGAACTCATTCATGGTTATTTTTAATATATAATCCAACATCCAAGTATTTTTTAAGCTCTTAAATACTGTGTTTTGACAAAGTCTGATTAACTCATAACTAGTATAAAATGATAAAAAACTAAGGAAAAAAATTATTTACAGTGACATGTATTATAATTGGTTGGTGGTGTGATGAATGTGTGTTGTAGAGAGTCAAGGTAGTAATTCCTGCTGGGGATGGAGATAAGGCAAGCCACTTTTAAAAAGAAAAAGATGTGTTGTACAAGATATATTGCACAGACATTATACTTAATTCTATTTCCCCGAAGATAACATTTTTATAAATACAGTTAAGCTGATCCCACTAAGATTGTAACATCTATCATGATGATTTATAACACCATCTGAGGGTGAAATTTGTCTGTTCAATTAAATATTACACAGACCAAACTGGGAATTAAGAGACTTCAGACTTAAAATTACATATGTTTTCATTTGTGATTACTGAAAGATGCCGGCTAATTCTAGTTACTAGTGTTTTCTCATCATAGTTTGTTGTTAGATGGTCACAAGGTAAATATTTTTCACTGTCTAAAGATATTCCAAAGTAAAACAAATTCTATATTATATATTTCTCTGCGATGTGACAGACAGTGGACATTTTAATCACATAAGGAAAACCCACGATGAAACTTAAATGTGTTTTCTTCTTTTGGAATATATCTTATCCCTTGCTACAGGCAGGAAACACTTAATTTCAGCAACTTTTTTTTATTTTTTTTTTACTTTTATTGGGTTATGGTGATCCGTTATCGATGAATGCACCTGACCAGTACCAAAAAAAGCTAAATATTGTACCACTGTGCTTCCTATTCTGTTACTGCCCTGTCTGTGCTGTTGCTAAGTGGCTATCTCTGTATGTCTGCAGATGTTCACAATGGTTAGTTTTCATACACAAATCCCTCCCTGAGCTTTTTCCTTCCAATTTGTATATATACAGTACATGTGGAAAAAAAAAAAATCAATATGGTCTGCACTTTCAAAATAATCTACAAATGTTGGTCCCCTGAGTTAGAACACAATTGCTTTTAGATACGCTGCCATTTTTTCTCCCGTGGAATAACGTACAGAAGGACCTGGAATTGTCAGAGCAGGTTACAACAGGGGATTGAATTTGCACCTCTTTTTGTCCTTGTTTGTACTGTTTGTATTTATGTAAAATGCTTCTGCTGCTCTCTTCATTGGCTCAATCTGAATTTTATGAAACTTTTACCCGGTTGAAAAAAAGGCTGTAATGGAAAATATGCCACAGCAGGCATTTATGCACAGTGTGTCCGTGACTGTAATTAAAAAAAAAAAAAAAAAGAACAGCACATGAAAAGGAATATTTAGATGTACTGGGAAAGGTTTCAATATGAACAACCATGACCTTTAAAACCTTCAAACTGGCAAAGAAATACAAGACACACCACCAAGTACGAGTTTAAAGAATTAAAATAGCAAATGGTGATGTATTGTACATGTCTTCAGGTGAGTTTGTGCTGGAAAGATGCGAGGCGGATGCATACGGAGAGACATCTGGCCCCCACCAAAGCTGGGTTTGGGGCAGCCGAGGAAACAAGGGGAACCAAGGTTATTCTATGACAGCATGTCCAAAGGGACATGAAGACGGACCAGACAATGTGTGGTGATTCACCATCTTGTCATCAGACTGCAAATGAGGGCTGAGGGAGGACGAAAATACATTACAGCAGGATTTCCAGCAGGACTGTGTTTTCTTAGTCATGTGGAAAGAAAGCCTAGAATTGAAATAGAATTTGAGCAATGTGGCTGTGAAACTCTTCAGTAAAACTAACAGTACAGTTATTTCAGGTGTGTGACGGCAGGGGTCTGTCCTGTGTATTGAACTGCAGGAGAAATACTACAAAAAAAGTACAAAGATAAGAATTTTAATAACAAAAATGCAGAAACCCATTAATTCTTTAGAACTGCTTAAGAAAATTACACTGGAATAGGCATTAAAACAAAGTGTTAGGTTAAATGTTACGTGAATTACTGCAAATATAGTAAATTGACTACCATACTAACAGGAAAAATATCAATAATATATCAACCAGATCATTTTAAGATGCAAACTGACATCTGAAACGGCGTATTAGAACCTATTACCTGTTTTTAAAAAAAAACATATTTTTTTTACTGATCAACATTATTATTGTACAAGATAAACCAGTGACCAGATAAACCAGTTTTTTATTGGGCCATGGGTGTATGGAATGGATTGCCAGGGTTTCTGTTGTTTGAAAATTATAGAAAATGTTTTCAAAAGAAATTAAAACTTGTCTTGTTCTCACAACAGACATGATATTGAAAGAGTATTGACACTATTGAACGATGTCTTATGATTTATATCAGAGAGCTATTGTTTTGTGACTGAGTATAAATGTATAGCAGTTATTTTGTTTATTTATTTATTTCTACTGCATTCGCTGTTGTATCATATGTCTCTTGTGTGTGTGTGGGCCTGAATGGTGTAAAATTAATGTAAATAGTTAAACTTGTAATGTAATGTAGAGGAGATCCCAGGAAAAATAGCAACTGGTGTTTCAGTTGCTAATGGGGATCTTAAATGAAATGAAATGAAATGACATGAAATGAAATGAAATGAAATGGTGGAGGTTAACAACACTATTGTCAGTGTTTGGTTTGTTCTTTCTGGGTTATTGTAGCTACACAATGGGCTTTCTGAAAGGAGAACTCCACCCCCCATGTATATTAACTCTTTCATGCATAGTGGTCACTACAGTGGACAGTTACTCTACAGCTTTACTCTTGTATATTCATGGGTTTTGTTGTTTTGGTTCCATATCAACCAACACAGTGGACACTTATGAATCATCTCATAAACTGCAATTCATACCATTATTGTAACTTTGCTGTTCTTGATTGGTTCTTGAGTGGAAATCAGTTGTTAATATCTATTTTTTGCATATTATCTCCATGAAGTGAGTAATAACTAGTATTAGAATATGTTAAAATGTGAGAAAACATCAGATTAGTTGCATTAAACATGGTTTCATTTCACTGTTTTCATATCACTTTATGATATTGGGTTTTAAATACATGTTTCTTTGCTTCAAGAATAAAATTCATGGTGTAGCTGAGTGGACATTTTTGTAACTCCATGAAAAACAGGTTGAGTTAAAAAAAAAAAATAAATCAATCACATTGATTTTATTTTCATGCCTAAACAGGGATAAAAACACTCAGGAAAAAAAAAAAAATCTTGATTAAGGTTCTCATAATTCATGCATGAAAGGGTTAAGTCCAGATATGAAATTATCTAGGAAATGTTAAGTTTATATTAAAAACAGTGTGCATAAAAATCTCCTTCAAATAAAGGCACTGGCCACTATTTGTGAAAATTCAGTATGTCAAGGCAATAAGGTACCCCAAACTATGTATAAAGATATACACATTATAAAATGTATCTACAGGGTGTCCCATAAGTCTCCATACATAGGAGACATAATACATATGGTTCTAACATGTATTTCTTTATATTTCTTCTTTATAGTTCGTCAGCAGTGGAGGACACGCATTGAAATGTGTTCCCGACAAAATGGCAGTCATATAGAGCATATTATATAAATAAAAATGATTTATGTCAAGAAACGTTTATTTTTCCTATGTATGGAGACTTATGGGACACCCTGTATAACTGGCTCTAGATCAGGGGTCTCAAACTCAGATCCTCGAGGGCCGGTATCCTGCATGTTTTAGATGTTTCCCTCTTCCAGCACACCTGACGGTCGTTATCAGGCTTCTGCAGAGCTTGATGGTAGGCTTATCATTTGAATCAGGTGTGTTGGAAGAGGGATACATCTAAAACATGCAGGATACCGGCCCTCGAGGACCGGAGTTTGAGACCCCTGCTCTAGATAATGCAGAACATTTTATTTTTAGGTGACACAAGTGAAAAAAATACTTTAGGATTTTGGGAAACTGCAAGTGATAGTGGACATGGTCCTCTAATTAAGTCATCCTTGGCCATGTTGTCATGGAATGTCACAGCAAAAAAAAAAAGTGGATAATGAGTGTTGAGACCACTGCCCTTTTCTATTAAGGGGCAGTCCTCACTGGACTGATTAGGAACGCACTGATTGGCTGAGTACGTACATACAAATTCTAATTGCGAGGCTATGTGAGTAGCTACGCAGATAGAATCCCATTAGAGGGCAAAGCCTGTGTAAATCACAACCCAGCGCGGCAAAGGTCTAATTAACACATAACACAAAATGGGACAGTGAGAGATAAGACGAGACACAGGGTGAGACAGGAAGACACAGACCTCCAAACCACAGCTGATGAAATCATTAAAATTCCAGGGATGCTCCTTTGTCCTGTTTTATATTTTGTCCCTCCTCTGTTCTGTGGTGCTGTGTAAATGGCACACATGACAGGCATGAATAATAATTAATAAATGGCATACATTAATGTGTGTGCCTCAGATGAATGGCTTCCCCCACAGAGAAACACAGTCTAGGACCAAGATTTCCAGAGGTGACTCTAAACTTGTTCAAAGACAACATCAACTCACAGTGTGTACTATGTGTACACAGGGGAATGTGCACGAAATCAATTTATTAAAAAAGATTTAAAAACTGTGCACCCTGTGGAACTGAAAACAGACTGAAATGCAGAGTAAAGGTAGCAGTAAATAAACGTAACAACAATGTAATGCAAAAAAAAAAGACTAATTAAGTTACAGTTACTAATCCAAATGACCAGGCATTACATAGAACTATATAAATTTCAGTAAATAGCCTTAGACACACTATTTTCATTGTCATCTTGATATGAACAAATGATAATAACAAAGTTTGGGGGTTTGTTACAATTGCATTCCTCAGTATGAAAACATTTGACTTGTTCCTGCAGATGTGGGACATGTATTGACACCATTTGTCCAGTTAGGGTTAGATGAACTCCATCAGATTCATTGGTTTCAATTTATTTAATTTATTCGATTTCAATTTGATGCAGAGTTTCTTAAAGTATTGCAACTCATGTCATCATCACAATAACGGCATTGCACTTCAGAGATTTTCCTCATCTCGTGAAACTTACGAAGAATATAATTAAGTTAGTGTCTCTGCATCGCTTGTCTGTGCAGGAGTGTTTTATTTTGGCATTTGACAGGGCAAATATGAGTGTATAGCGTCAAGGTTATGAGGGTTTATAAGGGGCTGCTCTGTGTCTACATAGTCTACCCTTCCTCCTGTTTGGAATCACCTGCCAATCTAATCCACTGCTGTATTTAAATTGCGTGAAAAATAAATTAAAAGGTATTCAAGTGTAAAAAAAGAAAATTATTTTAATCAACTGCTACCTTACAAACCTGTCATTTGTAACCATAGATTCTATATGGGCATCATTATGTTGATTTCCTCCCACTGTGCAAAATTTAAGCCAACATCCTGCCTCTATGACACAATTTGTTTCTAGTTTTTTCAGTACAACCCAACAGTGGGATCCTATATGTGGCTGCCTGATTAGTTCCTGATCGAGCATGGGATATGTCACTATGGGAGCCTCCTCAACCCCCTGCTGTTTATAGTTATATTCTATGTTTATAGTCATGCTAGTGCATTGACCCATGGGGAACTGTGTGTTCTAGATGTGGTAGCTTTTATGCTGGGGAGAGCTAACTGTTGGGAAAAGATGTCTATATTTTTGTAAGTACTGGCATAAAAATTGTTTGGTAAGTCATTCTTTAAAATTTAAATAACAATTAACATATATTAATACTGATATCTAGGGACTGAAGTTAGTAAATGTGTCATTTCTGTTTTTAACCCAGTGGTTCTCAACCTTTTTTTGCTCGTGACCCCATTTTAACATCACAAATTTCTGGTAACCGCAGACATTCAAAACAGAGACTTTTTTTTTTTATATATAAAATTAATTTGTTTTTGATCATGTAATAGTTTGCTATACTATGTTGCAAATAAACATTAATTTTAGATGACATTTAAACTATATAATGTACATAATTATGGATGGAGGCAGAAAAGCCAGGTGTAGATTACTGCATAAAGTGAGAATTTTATTTTCCTTGGTCAGGATATGTACAGTCAGTCCAGCTTGGATTTACAATTAATACTGGATTACAATTAATACTGAACAAGCAATAATTCAAACTATGAATTATGAAAGAGCTGCAGCATCTGAAACTGACCACAATGACCATTTGACAGATAAACAGTACCACAGTGCTTCAGTTTCAGCTTCAGTTTGTCATGTCTTTTATGGATTGTGATTGTCTCTCTCAACTCACTATATATTTTTTATTAGTATGTTTTATTATTTTTTATCAATTACTAGATATTTCAGGTGACCCCATTTGAATTCCAGGCGACCCCACGTGGGGTCCCGACCCCAACATTGAAAAACACTGCTTTAACCCCTGAGACATTATTTCACTGAAAGAGGCTAAATCAGTCCAACTGCTTTTTGGCACTTGGTTGAAGTCCAAAAACCAGTGGTGGAGAATCCCAGCTCCATAAAGTAAAAGTCCTGCCATGTATTGGTTCTACCTGTTCACTTAACACAGGTGATTCCACTAATTATCCCATCTACCTGGATGAGGAGTTGTGCTCATCAAAATGGGCTGGTGCAGTGAATGGGCTGAACAAATACATGGCGGGATTTTTCCTTTATGGAGCTGGGATTCTCCACCGCTGGGTTTCAGTGGCTGTTACATGTAAGACAGCATGTTCTCTGTTGTTTTATGTGAATTTAAGATAAACTTATTTCTGGTAGTATTTAAATATGCACTTTTTTGGCTAATCATAATCAGGAATAAAACAACCCCCATTAAGTCATAAATAACCAGTGGTGGAGAATCCCAGCTCCATAAAATAAAAGTCCTGCCATGTATTTGTTCAAACCATTCACTGAACCAGCCCATTTTGATGAGCACAACCCCTTATCTGGGTAGATGGGATAATTAGTGGAATCACCTGTGTTAAGTGAATAGGTAGAATCAATACCTGGCAGGACTTTTACTTTATGGAGCAGGGATTCTCCACCACTGCCAAAAACAGTCAAATCTCAGTAAAAACACAGTAAAAAAAATAATAATATAAAGGACAATCACGATAACACTGCAAACAACAGTAAAAACAAAAAACGACAAGGAAAACTGTGTAAAAAGAAGCCCAAACCGTCTATTTTTACAGCGAGTCAGGCTGACTCACTGCTCTGTGTTTTGCCCTCTATTGCACAGGTGGCAAGGGGTGCACTGAGCATGCTCAATGGAAATCGATGTCAGTGGAAAGCGCAAGATCTACTCTATCAGCACATTTAGAAATTTTTTCCTACTGAGCAAACAGTTGAATTTTTATGAATATTTAAAATAAATCATTCGTTAAGAACGCTCACCAGAGTCACGTCAGGGGTAAAAGGTTTAACTTCATTTTCTCTCATGCAGCGTTTTACTGCACTTCCTGTCAACCATCATGGGCATAGTAACATGATTGTAAGGCTATTGTATTCCAAAATTACTAATATCTCCCAAAATATTGGTCCTATCAACTTGCTGAGATATTTAATGTGGAGATGAGATTATTCCTCAACTGTAGGTACCAAACTGGCCAGTTGAAAATGTCTCAATTTCTCAGAGCCGCACAAACACACACACGCACACACACACACACACACACACACACACACACACACACACACACACACACGCACACATAGATGCACTGAGATCTTCCAGTATTATGATATAGATTCTGTTTATACTTATATTCTATTCTATTTTTTTTTTGCATTTTTTCCTTATGTTCATTTTGCCTAAGGGGGCCTTCAAATTTTGTAATTTCAGTTCTTCCGTATATGATGTGTACAGGCACGGAAAAAATTATTAGACCATCAAAAGTTATCAAAAACATTATGCAATCAAGTATTAACTCCTGCGTGTATCATGTGACTAAAACAGACAGAAAAGAAAACATGGAATGCCTAAAGCACTGTTTTTGTCAATACAATGCCATAGCTATTGATGTACGAACTGAAGTGATTTTGGTTATTATCAAGAAAAGCATGAAAAATGACTAGATATCAGCTCTGAAATTAAACTCTTATGAGCCATTTTTGTTGTTATCATTATATTTGTCCAAACAAATGTACCTTTAGTTGTACCAGGCATCAAAATGAACAAGAAACTGAAGAAAACAAGGGTGGTCTAATATTTTTTTCCATGACTGTATATAGCAAAACTGGCAATAAACTGACTTTGGCTTTGACTATCACCTGTTTTCACAAATTAAAGACTCATCAGAAAGAAGGCAACTTAAATGGAACTTAATGGAATCCACCAGAATCATCAGAAATCATCTTCAGGAAAAATGTATCAGACATGTAGTTGGAGTTTTTGTTTTGGTCAAAGTTTCAAATGTGTAATATAAAGGAAACAAGTCCCTCTAAGGCTTATACTACAAACACCATGGAGGGATTATCTATTTTCATCTTTACATCTTTATAGACAGTCATTTCAAGATTCTAATGATATATTATAACATGCATATGCATTTCTCAGTCTCTGCAATGAGTGGTAATTGAAATACTGCATGCGAAAAGCAATGAAACAGGAAGAAAAACAGACCAAAATGTGTAGTATTTAGTTTAGTGTGACCTCTCATTGCACTTAACAAGTCAAATAAAGTCTTCTGGGCAGACGGTGTAAGATTTATTGCACTAATTAACTGATATTTACAGATTTCATGCAACATATGTCAAATGTTTCTTAATAATTGGGCAAATTTTCATCATGCAAACAGAGGTCACACAATATACTGACTTTCAATACCATGCATAATATTCTTCTGTATTTACTTGTATCTAAAAATACTAATAAACAAACATTTGGCTCATTACAACCCTGCAAAAAAAAAAAAAAAAAAAAACTATGCTATTTGCACCGTCATATATATCAACCTTCTCTTTGGTTTGTATAATGACATGTTACTGTGTAAATAAAACAGCCTTATCGGACACTAATAGTGAGAAAAACATTGATCTAACCTTTATCCTCATTGTGTTCATGTGCATGTGATCATGTTAAAACATCCAGCGAGGCTTCAGTGTTCATTAAATCAAAGACTAACACATACAAGTTACACAGACTTAATGAGCCTGAGAAAGTAAATCTCATACATAAATGATTACACGGTGCGTGTGTGGTTTGTGTGTGTCTGTGCATGACTAATGCTGAATTGGCATTTCTTCCATGTAAACATGATTAATGGACTCACTACCAAAATTAGACAGACCGCAAAAAAAGCAATATCAGCAAAAAAAAGAATAAAAGAACTCAACCGTGACCCATGTCATGATTTTTTTTTTGTTTTCAGCGAATATGACAAGACCATTACGGACACTTACATGAGCAGAACTGACCAGTTTAGCTTTAGTCATTTCATCTTCTGGCAGCCACACAATTCTTATGTGTTCAGACCTCAATTTACACCTTTATGGTATGAAAATACATAAATGAGCCACATTATTCCACTGGGTGTCATGTTCCTTTATTGCAATGAGTGTGGGCAATTAAACACATGCTGCGCTACAGCTTTAATGCCTTGAAAAACACAGCCAAAAAAGCCTCTACTGAACCTTTTTGCATAACGTGATAGTGTCCAGCTGTTTTAGGAGAAGTATTCATCCTTTTTAACAACACCTACAGCTAAACTGGATGTGTTTGGGGTTGTATGTTGAAAGGTTTTTGCAGCATTTGTTCAGAATAACAATGAGGACATGGCCATTCTTTAACCCTGTAAAGATTGGACCATTAAATCCACTGACTGCAGTGAAATGGACAAGCTAACGTCCGAAACTAGCGTATGTCATGAATAATTTCATAAAAGGACAGACCTCTGCGACAAACTTTTCACTTCTAAGCTAACACTACGCAGATCCAACAGTACAATTTTTTTTTCTCTACTGTATACAGCAAAAAGACCAGTGTTGATTCAACTCCCATAGAGTTCAATTTAACACTTTTTGAGGGTTTATATAGCGCCACACTCCCCAGAGTTAAATTAACAGTTTTTAACCCTGTAAAGCCTGAACCATTAAATCACTGACTGCAGTGAAATGGACAAGCTAACAGTCCGAAACTAGCGTATGTCATGAATAATTTCATAGAACGAAAGACCTATAAGACTAACTTTTCACTTCGAAGCTAACATGACACAGATCCAACAGTACAATTATTTTTTCTCTACACTGCAAAAAGACCACTGATGATTCAACTCCCATAGAGTTCAATTTAGCACTTTTTCAGGGTTTATATAGCGCCACACTCGCCAGAGTTAAATTAACACTTTTTAACCCTGTAAAGCCTGAACCATTAAATCACTGACAGCAGTGAAATGGACAAGCTAACGTCCGAAACTAGTGTATGTCATGAATAATTTCATAAAAGGACAGACCTATGCGACAAACTTTTCACTTCTAAGCTAACACTACGCAGATCCAACAGTACAATTTTTTTTCTCTATACAGCAAAAAGACCAGTGTTGATTCAACTCCCATAGAGTTCAATTTAGCACTTTTTCAGGGTTTATATAGCACCACACTCGCCAGAGTTAAATTAACACTTTTTAACCCTGTAAAGCCTGAACCATTAAATCACTGACAGCAGTGAAATGGACAAGCTAACAGTCCGAAACTAGCGTATGTCATGAATAATTTCATAAAAGGACAGACCTATGCGACAAACTTTTCACTTCTAAGCTAACGCTATGCAGATCCAACAGTACAATAATTTTTTCTCTATACAGCAAAAAGACCAGTGTTGATTCAACTCCCATAGAGTTCAATTTAACACTTTTTGAGAGTTTATATAGCGCCACACTCCCCAGAGTTAAATTAACAGTTTTTAACCCTGTAAAGCCTGAACCATTAAATCGATGACAGAAAATTCTAGTTCTTTGAAACCGGAGTCTTTATTTGTCCTTCTGAACAACCAAAACATTTTTTTTTTTTTAATATCAATTTCCATGTATGAGTTTCAATTTTGTATCATATTTGATACATCAGGTCTCAATGCTCAAATATTATTTTTGAACAAACAAAAACATAATATAACACGAACATGTCTAACACATTGGTAACTCCTTTTCAAAATTCCTTCCTCATTAATGACAGTCTAATAGTGTCACTGGAACGGCCTCTGGTGAACAAATTCCTCCCCCCTGGTGGATAATCTGTGTATTGCATTTATCTAATAGTATAAATCAGGTTTTTCAAGTAAAAAAAAAAAATCACACTTATCATGTAGAGGGCTTCAAAACACATGTATCAAATATGCTACGTTTGGCGTTATAGGGTTAACAGCCAGACATAACCTGTTTTTCTGTTTTCTTCTTTTTTTTGTTTGCTCTTTAGCCCTGGTAGGTGTTTACTTGTCTGTGTTTCCTGTTTGCCTGGTTGCCTGTTTGTCTGACTGTTCAGCTGACAGCTTATCTAAAGGCTCCTGAACACAGCAGCTTGGTCTTCAGCACAAATAATGAATCACTGTTATGAACAACCTTGATGTATTAATAATCTACGGCATCATTTTTTAAAGGATCATCCATGTGAATCGTGCAGCCATATTACAAGGCTATCCAGAGCATTAAAAGTCTGACATAAATCCAGTTTAATTGTTGAATTCATTATTTTTTTTTACTGCTTGCCATTATCTACATCTGTTTGAAGGGCTGACATTTAGGTTGATTGGATTAAACACTTCACACACAACATGATAATAGATGACTGACAACCACTCGAAGGTGAGGACTCACAACAAACACATACACAACCCAGACGCACACTGCTGGAACACCTTTACCAACGCAAAGGTACGAGGCTTTCAACACCACACTTAATATACAATACAGCATTACACAATTATCATTAGCATTATAAGTTACAATAGCCCTGGAGTGAAAGGAGAAGCTGTATTATTACTGAAACTTTACCCAATATTTAACAGAAATATGTATTTACAATCTCCTGCCAGTTTTTTTTTTTTTTTCAAAATGTAAAAACTAGAATTACTGTCCTATAGTTGTACGCTTGAAAATTACAGTTTATATCTGTCCAGATGCATTATACATCTAGAGAAGAATCTGAAGGAGGCTGATAACTGGTATTAACTGTTTTTAGATGAATGCATTTTTTTCCTTTTTTTTTTGAGAGTCACACCACATACACATCTTACACACTCCACCACGCACAAAACATTTACACAACCAAGACAGGACATTGATTCATACTCCCCAGTCAGTCAGACATTTTGTTTCTTTTGTATATTTTATGCCATATATCTTACCCCCCTCCCCCTTTCCCCACATTCTGATTACTCAATGTAAATGTAAATATAGTATAATATTGTACATAAGTCTCCTTGTCACTTGGTGTCACTTCAATAACCCTTTAAACACTTTAACTCCTTTAAGAAGGAGTTCAAAACATATCTTCTGAGGCAGGCATTTAGTAGGGTGGTCCTTATATGGGGTCAAAAAATTTTTTTTGGAAATGTTCGACTCTCACCCCCTAAATTTGTTAGGATGCCAATAAAAACAAACTGTGCAAAATTTCAGATTGTTTTGAAAAAATCTGGGGGTAGCTCAAGGCCTTTGAATATTTCCAAAATCGTTAAATATTGTATAAATTTCACCGTTCTTACAAACGCACGCCACATTACAAATTGGAATGCAACATTGCTTTTATTAACACCCACACATTAACTACATGTGCACAACTACACAATATATCCATAAAAAGGAACAAACAAACCAAAAAAGTTCATGCATGTATTCGCAAAAGATCGTAGAACTCAAGTCAGAATTATCGTCTTGTCTTCAGTTGAGTGATCGTAACTGTTGTCACATGTATATTACAAGTATGTTACAAAATAGCAAGAAACGAACAAAAATAGTGTCCTGCATTCATGACTGAATATTGAACTGAAAGATGCATGATGATAATGTTGATTAACAACTACTGTCACTCTGGAGCACTGAGCAGCGTGGCCTTTCTTGCATCGGAGTATTGTCTGTGCTTCACTCAGATTGATATGTTTTCATTGTCAAAGACATCCCACTACTAAAACACTAAACAGTGATTCCACACAAATTGTGCACAACAGCACCTTTTGGGGGAAACCCAAAATTAGGAGATGAGGTCAGCAAATCCAAGTAATATGGACATTTTAAGATTTATCTAGTGATGTGCTGACTGGGTAAAACCACCACATGTGGTTACCAACAGTCAGAATACATAATGCCTAGATCTACATGATCAAATGAACCAATTTCAGCCATAAATCATTAAACAGCATACCAGAAGCCTGGCACACAATGCAGCATATAACATGCGAAAAATACCGAATACGGTTAACTGTGTTAAATTTTAAACTTCTTGAGCAATCTCTAAATATTGGCTAATGTTCCTAAAATTTTGCCAGAATTTTTTTTTATTTATCCTAACAAATTGGTGGGGTGAGAGCATGAACATTTGAAAGCTGAAAAATAAGGACCACCCTTGCGTTTAGCCCGGGTTGATGTTTTATGGGCTTGTGTTATTGTGTTATTATGTGTTTCTCTATACTACTGTCTTGTTTTTATCCTGGCGTATATATGACGTTTTATTTAATTTATTTTAAGCTTTTACTAACATTTTATTTTAAACTTTAAAGCACTTTGTGATTTTATCTGTGGAGAGTGCTTTATAAATAAAATTTACTTACTTAATAAAGGTTTTTAAAAAAAAAGAATGAATATTAATATTTTTTTTCTTTACTTTTCTTATTTTTACTACAAAAATGGTTAAACATACGTAACACAAACAGCAGGATCAGGGAGTCACAACTTACATAGGGAAAGAAAAATAAATAAATAAAAAAATAAATATGCACTCTCACCCAGTGTAAATGTGTCTGTATATAAGTTACGCCAGGTTTAAGCAGGTAGCATTTTTGAAGTTACTGAGCTAAGAAAAGGGTCCACTTTTTCCAATGTCCTTCCCCCACATCCTTTTGTAGCCTCAGATTATAAATGATCTGCTCCATATGATGTAACTGATTCACAATATTTATAAAAGTGTGGCCGTGTTTTTGATGTATTAGCTTTCTTGCCGGAATATTAATGTCTGACACTGATATAACTCTAGTTTATAAATTCCAATGAGAAACAGGTTTACTTTACGGAATATAGCTTTGAATAATGGCCAAATAAAGACTTTTCACAGCATTATTTTCATGTCAAAGTCAAGCAAACCTTTGACTTTTTTGGATATAAAGTGTGATCACCTCATTTTATCCTATTATACATTTGTGTGATTTTGTTTTTTAATAATTATCCCCAAATGTAACGGTAACTTTAGCCTTTTTTACCTTTATCCATAAAAGTCAGTTCATCCTTGAGTAAAAGTGAAAGTTTGAACCAAATATGAAGAAGTCCCATCATGCAGTTCATGAGACAACTAGAAAAAAAAACAGTGTAACGCCTGCAGCGCAACACAATGAAACCAGTATCACTGCAACACTAAACACCGTATCAGCTCTAAAGATTATGAGTAACAAATATCAAGAGAAATATGAACATGTAATCTAAACCTAATTTAATAAACTAAGGGCAGGTAACATCACTCCTGCTGAATGCATCTTACGTCCATAAGTCGTAATATTATGATGATGGTTTTAACCCTTAAAGACCCAAACAGCCACTGGTGACCAAAAGTATCTACTGATCTACAATGTTTAGTGCCTGTTAATCCACTAATTCTATTAATACATGTAAATAATTGGTGTAAAATACAGTTTGTCATCTTTTCATGGTCATCAGATATGACCCATTTGGACGTTCAGAGGCTCCGTAGTTACCATGGAAACACTGTCATCTTCTACAACATTGATTCACCAGTAAAACCCACAGAGTTGGATCAATGACAGTGGATGGATACGTTGGGTTTATGTTCAGTTATTGATATATTTTACTGAAAAAGTCACGTTTTCTCTGTTTTGATATAATAGGCTTTGAATTTACTCTGAGCTTTAATGAACATTTACATGATCAGTGAGTTAAATATAGGAAAGTACGTGACTTACACTGAAAAAAACTCAAAATAAAGAGAATAGTATTATAGTAAATGCTGATAAATCACTTAAGAAAGGTTTATATATACAGGAAAAAAAAAATCACTTGGGAACTGCCACAAAAGTACCACTGGGTCTTTATGAGTTAATGGTGAAGATAATGTTTTGGTTGATGCTGAGATAAGAAAAGATAATGCCTATATTGTCCTACAATGGAGAAATTTGCATATAATCCACAGAGAATCTTGCTTATTCCAAACTTCACCTACATCTTCACAATTGCAGTTTGTTTACAGCAGTGACAACAGTGTAAAGTGGGATAAAGGACAAATGTAGCCAATGCAAAAATACATAAAGACTTGCCCAAACTTTCTATTAATGAATATTTTCTTATGTGGTGTCCATATCGTATCATTTTTAACACCTTATTTGAACAGGAGTTGCATAATCGTGCCACTGTTGTCAACAAAATCCTAGTGCGACGTTATAAAATCAGGAAATGCTAATATTGTATTTTAATGATATTTTAGTTGTATTTTGCACTGTAAAGCACTTTGTGACTCCATCTATGCCAGTGGTTCCCAACCTTTTTTGGCTCGTGATCCCATTTTAACATCACAAATTTCTCGTGACCCAAACATTCAAAACAGAGACTTTTTTTTTGCTAAAATTAATTTGGTTTTGATCATGTAATAGTTTGCTATATTATGTTGCAAATAAATGCTAATTTTAGATGACATTTAGTCTATATAATGTATATTATTATGGACGGAGGCAGAAAAGCCAGGTGTAGATTACTGCACAAAGTGAGAATTTTATTTTCCTTGGTCAGGATATGTACAGTCAGTCCAGCTTGGATTTACAAGGCTACAAATTAATACTGAACAAACAACAACTCAAACTACGAATTATGAAAGAGCTGCAGCATCTGAAACTGACCACAATGAGCATTTGACAGATAAACAGTACCACAGTGCTTCAGTTTCAGCTTCAGTTTGTCATGTCTTTTATGGATTGTGATTGTCTCTCTCAACTCACTATATATTTTTTATTAGTATGTTTTATTATTTTTATCAATTACAAGATATTTCAGGCGACCCCATTTGAATTCCAGGCGACCCCACGTGGGGTCCCGACCCCAACATTGAAAAACACTGCTTTAACCCCTGAGACATTATTTCACTGAAAGAGGCTAAATCAGTCCAACTGCTTTTTGGCACTTGGTTGAAGTCCAAAAACCAGTGGTGGAGAATCCCAGCTCCATAAAGTAAAACTCCTGCCATGTATTGGTTCTACCTGTTCACTTAACACAGGTGATTCCACTAATTATCCCATCTACCTGGATGAGGAGTTGTGCTCATCAAAATGGGCTGGTGCAGTGAATGGGCTGAACAAATACATGGCGGGATTTTTCCTTTATGGAGCTGGGATTCTCCACCGCTGGGTTTCAGTGGCTGTTACATGTAAGACAGCATGTTCTCTGTTGTTTTATGTGAATTTAAGATAAACTTATTTCTGGTAGTATTTAAATATGCACTGTTTTGGCTAATCATAATCAGGAATAAAACAACCCCCATTAAGTCATAAATAACCAGTGGTGGAGAATCCCAGCTCCATAAAATAAAAGTCCTGCCATGTATTTGTTCAAACCATTCACTGAACCAGCCCATTTTGATGAGCACAACTCCTTATCTGGGTAGGTGGGATAATTAGTGGAATCACCTGTGTTAAGTGAATAGGTAGAATCAATACCTGGCAGGACTTTTACTTTATGGAGCAGGGATTCTCCACCACTGCCAAAAACAGTCAAATCTCAGTAAAAACACAGTCAAAAAATAATAATATAAAGGACAATCGCGATAACACTGCAAACAACAGTAAAAACAAAAAACGACAAGGAAAACTGTGTAAAAAGAAGCCCAAACCGTCTATTTTTATAGTGAGTTGGTCTCACTCACTGCTCTGTGTTTTGCCCTCTATTGCACAGGTGGCAAGGGGTGCACTGAGCATGCTCAATGGAAATAGATGTCAATGGAAAGCGCAAGATCTACTCTATCAGCGAATTTAGAAATTTTTTCCTATTGAGCAAACAGTTGAATTTTTATGAATATTTAAAATAAATCATACGTTAAGAACACTCACCAGAGTCACATCATGGGTAAAAGGGTTCACTTCATTTCCTGTCATGCAGCGTTTTACTGTGCTTCCTGTCAACCATCATGGGCTGATCCATCTTCTCTCTCACTGCACCATATATTTTTTATTAGTAAGGTTTTGTTTGTTTTTTTTTAATTACTAAAAATTTCAGGTGACCCCATTTTAATTCAATGTGACCCCATGTGGGATCCTGACCCCATGATTGAAAAACACCGCTCTATAAATAAAATGTACTTACTTACAAAGTAATATTTACCTGTGTTAGCTCCTCCAGCTTCTGTTTCGCCCCCTTCAGGACAGGATCTGTATTACGGACTGTCATCTCTGGGTTCTCCCTCTGGGCCTTTAAGCTGCTGCCAACCACACGACCTGCATAGCTACAGGAAGACAGAACAACAGAGACATACAGTACTTTGTGTCCCAGTTCTGCGTATGTGTGTGTTGCTCTCCTGCCCCAGTTTTCCTCCAGCCACTGTACGAGTGTGTTCAGACAGGGTGTAGTGATTCACTTCATGCGCATGGACACAGTTAGTCTCCTCCTGGCACAAAAACAAAGACGCTCAGACTTTTATTCAAACAGACAAGTCCCACGAGACATTTGGTGACATGAGTTCATCTTCTGGCAGACTGATCGTAATCTTTATCACCTTGTTGAGGTCACAGAGATTGTATTAATAACAGATCCACTGTTTATAGTCTCTGTTTATAATACAAAAAATTGAACAGGAAACAAACTTTTCCGAGAAATGGCCCATCACTTACCACAACTAGACATTAAAACAGTTTATAAATCATAAAACAAGCTTATTGAAATACTTTTAAGAGAAATGGGTTATACAGGGTGTATAAAAAAAAACCTACACATTTTGAAAAATTACCCCCAGTTCCCAGTTTGATAATTTTTGGAATTTTCTTTTACGGACGTCGGTAGATAGGGGATTGGTTAATATTTCTAAATTTACGGACCCAGGTTTTCATGCATGAGTGAGCAGGAGCAAATTGCACAATCCAAGTTAAAACTGGTTTGCGCAAAGTAGCGGTGGGATTTAAATCCAGTTTAGGTTCGGGTTAATCTTAACCCTAACCCTAACTTGGCCTGTCCTCAGTGACATTTTCAGGCCTAAACAAGTTGAATTAACTTTGAAAGGCAGGAACAGCTACCATGGGTAAAGAAATGAAACTGACATTGTGGCTGAAGTGTTAATGCTGTAACCTGGCAATTTTGTGGAAAACAAGATGGATGCCCATTGTCCCCTCCCATGACCTTTGATTGGATTTAAAACCCACCGCTACTTCATGCAAACCAGTTTTAACTTGGATTACACAATTTGCCCCTGCTCACTCATGAATGAAAACCTGGGCCTGTAAATTTGGACAAATATCCACCAATCCCCTACCTACCGACGTCCATAAAAGAAAATTCCAAAAATTATCAAATACAGAACTGGGGGAAATTTTTCTAAATGTATAGTTTTTTTTTTATACACCCTGTTGTTTACTTAAAAGTGGGGTAGGAGATCTTAGAAAAGCGGATACATTTTGAAGATACTCAATTCAAAAGTCCAAACCCCTTTCTTCAGGCATCCCCCCAAAGCCACGCCTCCAGAGTCACACTCCACGCCGCAATGCTTTTTCCTGAGGGTTCACGAGCGCTGCATAGCAACAATTCACCCGGCTACGGCCCCGACTTCGATCCACTCCATGTGTAACCAGATTAAAAATATCAATGTTGTATTTTCTTGTCACCAAATCCTGATGGGGTATTCAGAAACATTAATTTAGTATTACAAAAGTAGGTTCTATAATGAGTTTTGTTAATGACTATAACGGTACTGTTCATACCTGTACTGTCACTTTAAATCTGAACTGCCGACGCAAGTTAATGATGTCATCGCGGGGTCTTTTTCCTCAGTTTGCGCTAGATGCGCTGAGGAAAGGTAGGCTCTTTTACTCTCTGCTGCAATTTCAGTAACTGTTTTGGTTTTATTGAACATTGTGTAGCAGTGTACATTTATATGTGACGGTTTTATGTTGCAGACGTGTTGTGTGTCTAAATGTAAAGTGTTAAGTCTATTTTTAAAACTTAAGATAGACACATGTTCCAATGCTGCAGGGGTCTGTGTATGGCTGTACCAAAGGAAAAGCTGCGGACAATGTTTAATAATTCACTCTATTGTACAGGTATGTCATTCGTTTTGTTTATTTTACATTTTATTCATATTTAAGGTTGGTTGTGTTATGCCGAAACTATTATATGTGTGTACACATGGTTAATTTAAAATTACACAGTTCGCGCTAGATGCGCTGAGGAAAGGGGTCTGTGTATGGCTGTACCAAAGGAAAAGCCGTGGACAATGTTTAATAATTCACTCTGTTGTACAGATGTGATGTACTGGCTGAAAGTAAACTGCTGAGTCTACATCTACTGTGGTCTGAGTCGTCCATCTCTATGAACTACAACGCAGAGTACTAACGGGTTAACGGATGTGTCGCTGATTCAAAGCAAGCTGAAGCTAAGAGACTAACACACCCGTTACAAATGCATACCTCATTCAGTCTCCTCCAACCCCCCCGCTATTACAGAACAGCCCCAGTTCATACCTATCTGACTAACGTTACATTTCCTAGTGATTTACGTTAGTGACTAAACAGTTTGCCGGTGAACTTTCCATCCTAATATAACTAGTATAGCCAAGCTCTGGCTGTGGCTTCGTTTCCTGTACCAGTGCTCCAAGCTTTTAAGAACACACGATTCATGCACGAAGAGGGGTACACACAGAGGGGGGAGGGATAAATGGCAGTTGAGTTTGATAGACATATCACCGTTCAATCATGTCGAGTAGGCGCTCAACATGACTGGATGGTGTTTTTTCAGTCCTGTCTGTTCCACGGGTGACCAAATTTTTTTTTTTTTTTTTTTGTGTTAGAGCATTTAATTAATTGGTTGTAATCGGGGTGTGAAGGGGATTTTAAGTAATATAGTAAAAATGCTCCAGGAAAACATCTCGCACCCCACCTTTAAGATTATACATGAAACAGGATGATAAAATATGATACTCCATTTTTCCAAATGCAGTATCTTCAGTCCATTCCAATAAAAGACACAGATTTGCCTCAGAGAAAGAAAAAGCCTTCACTTCACTTCCTTTCAACTTGGTATTGGATTTAGATATTAAAAACAGAAGGAGGCAAAAATTAGCCCCAACATGATACTCTGCAAAGGACACATTAATCTATAATGATCTAACATTTGTGTTATCATGTAGTGTCATGTACAAAACAGACCTTTCTACAAAAGCAGCTGCAGTCCTACTCGGTAATTACATTTTGAAGACAAGAAAGAACAGAATTGTGATATTATCCCATCTCATTTTACAGTGAGAAGACTATTTCTCCATCTGTAGCATCTCTGTGTCACTATTTCTGTGGTTCATGTTTGTGTAAATATACTGTCTACTTAGCACAGAAATACTTGGTCAAGTTTGAGCCTTAAAAAAATCCAGTCAAGGAAGCAGTGTATAGCCTGTGTTAAAACACTGATTCCTGACATGTGGGTAGGGGGTGTTTCGTTGTAGGGGTTAGAGAAATGTTTGACGTAATTTCTGTGTTTTATAATAAAGTTTTAATGAAAAATGGGGAGAAATAAAATTTTAAAAAGTGATGCTCCGGTGTATCTTAAATTATCCAATATTTAGCGCCTACTCGACCACTAAACTGCAAAAAAAATCAGTCATGCTAAAAATAAGTCAAATATCCTTCAATTTTCTTGTTTTGACAAAAAAATCTTGTTCCTCAGCTGGAATTTCACGCAAATCATTGTTCCAGCTTGTCATGGCTCAATATTAGCATATTTCTATGTATTTCTTTTAGGGATGCACCGTTACCGATATGAGTATCGGCATCAGCTCCGATACTCAGTGTGTGTACTCGTACTCGTACAAGATATCCAATACAAATGCACCGATACCACTTACGGCCATGTGACATTCACAGTTCAGTGCAGCAGGTTCACGGCGGTAGAATAATGTGTGTGGAGTGTGAAGAGTGTGGAGATTTTTCAAAATAAATGATGACGATAAAAGTAACACTGACTGCAAGTAACGTTAAAGACACAGACAGATACGGACGCAGCGTTCTGTCCATCTTCTGCGTACATTTCATCCATTTTCCAGGTGCTGGCAGATGCATGCCCAGAATGAGAATACCAGCGGGAGTACAGAGCGGTGCAGATCGCCACCAGCGGAAGTGAAAACAAAACTTATAACTCATTTCTCTTTTCTCTACCTGCTGAAGCTAAGCTGTTAAACCATACTAGCGAAAACACTGCAATATTAGTATCACATTAGTGTTGCCTCTGTCATCTCCATGTTTGTTATTACTGACTTTCTTCTTCTCAAAAACAACTCTTCTTCGTGGTATTTGTCCTGTATGGTTATTTAAGAGTGGCGCCCCCTGGTGGATTAATTGAGAAACACTCATTCCAACACATTAAATGTCAGTAGCAGCACTTTTTTCCAGTCAGACTAATGACAACGACAATAAAGCACATTTACAAAAGGAACTGAGAACTGGAATGGGATTATTAAGTACTCGTATCGGTACTCGGTATCGGCAAGTACTCAAATGTAAGTACTCGTACTCATACTCCGTCTGGAAAAAAGTGGTATCGGTGCATCCCTGATTTCTTTAAAATAGGGTTAATTTTCTGGTGCAAAACCTGCTTGTCAATTTTATTTTTCTTTTTAGACTAAAAATTAGGGGAAAATTCCAGAAACAAGATTTTTTTTTTTAACTTTCTTGAAAATCCCTTTTTTGCTGTTTATGCCATGCAGCAGATTGTCATTCGCATATTGCAAAAGATTCAATAGATGCACATAAATAAGCGTGTTTAAAAAGTAAAAAATGCATTTAACTGCTGACACTTGTCTGATTTTGGCTAATTTTTTATAATGAATGAATGAATGAATGAATGAAATTTTATTATTGTGTCCTGCATAAGAATATGCCCAGCCTTTACAAATGCCTTATAAAACATCAAAAATATAAACCAAAACCAAATACCAGACAATAGGCACAACAGATATAAACAAGACAAAGTACTGACCTATTTAAACAAACACATATGCCAGGCTTTACAAACAACTAATGCTAATTTATATACATTTGAACTAAACAACCATTTCAACCACTGACATACCAACCATTTACACTGGCATACACTGTTGCGCATAAAGATGGAAAAAAATATTTCTACCTCTTCTCATAAAATGATTGAGTCAATGTGATTTATTCTTGATAGATAAAGTGTAAAAGGGACTCAGTGTGTAATAACTGCACCAGGTCAAAGGTCATTACTGATGTGTATAAATAGGAATAAAAAGGAGGAATGTGTCTGACAACTTAAGTATTCCAACTTTATGTTCAACAGTGTAGATTATATTTAATGTGGATAACTTGTATAAAGATTTTCTACTAAAGTATCCAAGTGGTTCATCCGTAATCATCTCACATATTGACGCAATTTATTTTAAGACTGGGAAGCATCACATCACACTGACTTGTCTGCGGGGTTGAAAGGGCGTGGATCAAAAAGAAGATAAAGTGACAGTAAAGCAAAACAGAAATGAAAGAACTGTTTATGAGTCATATTTTCCCAAGTTTTCAAGTTCCAAACCAGCTTTGCTAGCTAACACAATCACCACCACCAAATCACTAACCGCTCAGTCCACACCCTACAAAACACAAACACACTACGTCTATGACAACGAGGGAAAAGGACTGTGGGAACCAGAGGACAGATGTACGGTGGAAACCAACCAAACCCCCAAAAAACTGACTCGACTAATGCCAAGTGATGATGCAGTGAAGACCCCAATCCCCACCAAAAACTTAAGCCTGATGCATAAAAGTCACAAATAAATTTTCACTAATGTTTGTTTTCTTCACATACTGATTGTGATTCAATCCAGAAAAAGGTGATGCAACTGGATAAATGTTTATAACAAGAGGGAAATCTGGTAGTTTTTATGTTATGGCTCCATTAAGTCTGATACTTCCAATACACGACAGCTGAGTTCACTGTCTCTGGAAGATGTAATTTTCCCATCCAGCTATTAGTATGTTCACATTAAACAGGCAGCCAACTGTATGCAACCCCAACAGATCACAGCCAGCATATTTAATGTTTTGATAGAATGAGTCTACTGATCCTCGTGGGAAAATCAGGTCATTAGAGAAGCGAAACCTAATATTATGCACCGGGGAAAAGGAATACAGCACACATGTCTATGATGAGAATAATCAACGGAAATAGAACCACATAAAATATTATGTCTGTGTCCCAGTCAACATATTGTTTTTGGTAATGCCAGAGACGTACTGGAGCAAAACTGCACAGGAGATGATAACAACACAAAGGCTGGAAGAAAAAAAAAAAAAAAAAAGCAGTTGGCTGCCTTAGTGACTGTAACACAGGAAATAATGGAAGCTACTTTTAGTACGTGGATATGATTTACATTTTTTGAGGCTCCTCACTAGCCGTCAGTGGTCTTTGTTGCACACTATACACTTATGGTCATCTTATTTCAGAGTTTCTGCAGGTATCAGCAAATCTAATTTAATGCTTTTTAACCCATAAGGACCCAATGTGACTTTAGTGGCAGTTCCTAAATGAATTTTTCTCTCTATTTAACCTTTCCTAAGTGATTTATCACCATCTATTCTAATATTATCGTCTGAATTTAGCATTTTTTCCAGTGAAAATTAACTATTTTCCGATGTTTAATTGACTGATCATGCAGTTGTTCATAAAAGCTCAGAGTAAAGTCAAAGGTTATTGGATCAAAACAGAAAAAAAAACTGAAGAAAAAGTGAATTTTTCAGTAAAATATATCATTAATCACCTCCGCCGAGTGAAACGGCAGAGGTTATGTTTTCATCGGGGTTTGTCTGTTTGTTTGTTAGCAAGATAAGTCAAAAAGGTATGGACGGATTTGGATGAAATTTTCAGGAAATGTTGATACTGGCATAAGGAACAAATGATTACATTTTGGTGGTGATGGGGGGGGGGGGGGGGGGGGGCGGGGGCTGACCTGCCTTGATGGAGGTCTGCGCTCTCCAAGTGCTTTTCCAGTTGAACATAAACCCAGTGTCTCCATCCACTATCATTGATCCAACTCCATGGGTTTTACTAGTGAATCAGTGTTGTAGAAGATGACGGTGTTTCCATGGTAACTATGGAGCCTCTAAACGTCCAAATAGGTCATATCTGATGACCACGAAAAGACGACAAACTGCATTTTACACCAATTATTTACATGCATTGATAGGATTAGTGGATCATTAGTTTAGATCAGGAGATGCTTTTGGTGGACTGTGGATGTTTGGGTCTTTATGGGTTAATGCCCTTTTTAATGCCACTTTAACCCTTTCATGCATGAATTATGAGAGCCTTAATCAAGATTTTTTTTTTTTTTCCTGAGTGTTTTTATTCCTCTTTAGGCATGAAAAAAAAAAGTGATTGAAATGTTGTTATGAATCTATTTGTCATGGAGTTACAAAAATGTCCACTAGGCTGAACACCATTCATTTAATTTTTGAAGCAAAGAAACATGTATTTACTGCCATACTGTGTGAAAACTATGAAATAATTTTTAAAAAATGCTTCTAATCTGATGTTTTTTCACATTTTAACATACTATAATACTAGCCATTACTCAGATAAAATGCAAAAAAAAAACAAAAAAAAAACAAAAAAACTTTTTGTTTTAAAAGAAACTGTTCATTACAGTCTAATTGATTTACACTCAAACATGTTAGTGCAGATCAGGTTTATCAAGAACAGGAAAGTTACAGTAATAGTATGAATTGCAGTGTATGGGACGATGCATAAGTGTCCACTGTGTTGGCTGATATGGAACTAAAACAACAAAATCCATGAATATACAAGAGAACAGCTGGAGAAGAACTGTCCACTGGAGTGACCGCTATGCATGAAAGGGTTAAACAAATTTAATCCCCATGTCCAACTGCAGATACAGTTTTATATACAGTTTTATGATGGTTATGGTTATGCAATCAAGTACTAACTCCTGTGTGTATCATGTGACTAAAACAGACAGAAACGAAAACATGGAATGCCTAAAAGCACTGTTGTTGTCAGTACAATGCCATAGATATTGATGTAAGAACTGAAGTGATTTTGGTTATTATCAAGAAAACATGGAAAATGGATAGATATCAGCTCTGAAATTAAACTCTTATGATCTATTTTTGATGTCATCATTATAATTATCCAAACAAATGTACCTTGAGTTGTACCAGGCATTAAAATGAACAAGATATTTAAGAAAACAAGGGGTGGTCTAATAATCTAATAATCTTTCCGCGACTTGTACTTTTACAGTTTTCATACAACAGACTACTCACTGGGTGTGTTTACGTCAGGGGTGTCCAAACTTTTTTTAAAGAGGGCCAGATCTGATAATGTGGACATTGCCAGGGGCCAGTGGTCCCTTCGGACGTTTTTTAAACAGTAAAAATTACATATAAAAGCGCTGTTCTACAACAATTTTATTTTCATTGTCACAATATCATTTTTTAAAATGGCAATGTAACCAAATCTACGCCACTCAGGTGTGAACAAATTAAAAAAAACAAAAAAAAAAAAACATTTCTGCCTTCCTTTCACATCTGGAATCAGATAACATAGAACAAACTGTGTGGAGTATCTGAAACGTCCAAGAAGTTGATAAAAATCTTAACCCCACATTCATTTTAAACATGACTTATATGAGTAATCATTACTCATATATTACTCAGTAATGCAAAGTCTGTTAACATTTCAGATGAAAACATATGACTCTTACTCTTGTCTTCCACAAAATCATTCAGAAAGTAATATTTTGTGTCACATCTACAAGTACATCACACCAGCAGTTAGAGGCAACTAACCTGGCAACTTGGTAGCCTGTCCTGGTGGTGAATTCATTGAACTCAGGTTCACATGAAGAGTCACTGTTGTGAGTTTAAAGCAGCTGGAATTTGCTCCAATTTTTCGGAGCGCTCACTCCCTGCTAGCTTGTCGTATGCGTTAGCATGTTCTGTCTGCTAGTGTCTCTTTACATTGAATTCCTTAAACAAGGCAACAGTCTGTTGACAAATTAGGCAAACACAATCACTTCGATTTTCAGTGCAAAAAAATTGTAATTCCCATCTCTCCTGGAAGCGGCGGCCCTCACTGTCAACTTTCATTTTTTTATTTAGAAGCGCCATGGTTACAAATTAGCGAAAAGGGTTCACGGCAAAGTCACAGAGCCAGATAGAGTTAGAGTGGTGCTGCCACCATGAGGTGAAAGGAGGAACTGTATTTTGAACCTTTTATGATTCATGTAGTCTGTTCAACAGTCCATGCGGGCCATAAATAATACATTATAAAACCCAAGCTGTGGGCCGTAGAAAATCTGACCGCGGGCCGTGATTGGCCCCCGGGCCGGACTTTGGGCATGCCTGGTTTACGTCTTCAGTATCCCTGTTCAGATCCTTTTTAAACATCCTGTTTGTGTGTTTTCATACATAAACATGACATTCCAGTTCCAGAAAAGTGTGCAAGCCCTTATCCCAGTTTTATAACCGGGGTATTGCTGCAGGTCTACATCTTTATCCTGGTTTCTGACTGATGCTGCCTGCCTGTGCAGGGAAGTGATGGAACAGATACATAAACAACACTGGCAGAGAAATTGTTTCACTTCTGGAGGAATGAAGAAACTGTCTCTCAGCTATTATAGAAGGTGAAATTCTGACCTATTCAAACAGACAACAGGATGACAGTTTCCCAATATGTACAGTCACAATGGAAAACATGAGGGTAAACAAAACAAGCATCCAAAACAAAGCTAGCGTCTTCTACAGCGAACAACTTTGTATAAATGTTACTTACCCCGTCCCTCGAAGGGGAGGCAAGGGGTTTTGGTTTGGTTTGTATGTTTGTTTGTTAACACTCTAGCAGCAAAACTATTGGTTGAATTCATACCAGATTTGGTTTTTAGATTGCCAGTGATCCAGAATAGATTGATCCCATTACATTTTGGGAACAGTAGGTCAAAGTGCAAATTTTTAATGAATTTTTAAAATCTTTTTTTTCTCCATTTACTTATAATGGGTGAAATTTCAAATGTCTGTAGCAGCAAAACTATTGGTTGAATTCATACTAAACTGGGTTTACAAATTGCCAGTGATACGGAATAGATGTCATTACATTTTGGGAACAGTAGGTCAAAGTTTCCATTTTTTAGACATTTTTTCAAACTTTTTTCTTCTCCCATTTACTTACGATGGGCGAAATTTCACATGCCTATAAAAACATCAATTTTGTTTCAATTTACTTCAAACTTTGCACATATACGGAAGCAATTGATATGCTGACATCAGCACACATATGGACATGATGACATCAGCTGGATCGATGCCAAAATAAGCAACAATATGTTGAAGGGGTGGGGTTTGTTGTGCCTGGCACCACTTTCTATATTTGATTATAATTTAATTCAAGCTAACGGTTACAGGAGCACCAGACTGAACTGCTGACGGTTTTGTTGGTGGGTGGGCCAGGTCTGAAATCTTTTGATGCTCCAGAGGAAGTTAACCCTGCTACATGTGACAAAACGATTTAAAAGGCCAAAAAGCCTGGATTAAGCCCGTAGTTAGCTCATAAAACCACTAATCCCAGTCAATGAAATGGAATCAGGATTGTGGATCTCTTTGCGTCGTTTCAGTACAGAAACAAAAGCAACATTTCAGAGTCAATTACCATGGAAACTGCTGACATTGATTACAAAGATGCATCAGTAAACAACAAAGGATCATCAGGTGCTGCTGATCTGTGTGTTTCTCCAATACCACACGCCTGGGATGAGAGAATGTGATTTATTAAAACAGGACAGGATACTTACATGTACGGACGTGTCCAAAACAGAATGATTAAGTATCAGACATATAACAGAGTACTGGTCTGTGGTTAATGTGCTCAAACGCCTGATAAAAGGTGAAGCAGAACCCCAACGCGCTGATGTATAAATCTACACTTGAAAGAACAGAATATAAAAAAACATAGAGGAGGAGGACAGGAAAGGAGAGGGATGAGGAGGGAGGATGAAAAAAATAAAAAAGAAAGAAAGCTCAATTAAAAACCACAAACTGTGCCCCAGGGGGAAATCCCAAGATTCCTTAGACTCCAGCAAAGATTTCAGGGATCAGTGACAACCCCACACATCCAGTGAATCTGCTGGAGTCACAGCACTGTCAAAACCTCAAAAAGATAATCTGGCATGTGTCTTGTTTTCTTTATGATCATTAAAGCTGGGAATTTGCTCATATTTATCAGTACCATGATGATAAAACCAACTATAGCAAGCAAGTGGTTTGACTTTAATTAAACAAAGGTGGGTGAGCGTACTTTTACCACAAGACACTGTTTACACTAAGACTTAACTCAACAAAATATGAGACACAAACAAAAGACGAAATTCATGTAATTAGTAAAAGCATTACGAGTATCTGTTATGTGACTCTATTATGAATGGCTTTCATTGTTACAGAGGTGTGTGTGTGTGTGTGTCTTCTCTTGGGTTTTTTCACACCGCATAGGACAGGGGTGTCAAACTCATTTTAGTTCAGGGGCCACATTCTGCTAAATTTGATCTGCAGTGAAATAATAACATAATAATATATAAATAATGTCAATTCCAAACTTTTCTTGATGTTTAAGAGCGAAAAAAAAGTTAATTTACTTTATTTATTTATTTATTTATTTATTTATTTATTTATTTAGAACATGCAAAGAAAAATAAAATAAAACGAAGCAAATTAAGACATAAACAAAATAACATTTAAATGGACAGAATCTATCTTCAAGCACATACAAGTCTGAATATTACATGGTCGAAAAGGAGTAGGAAGAAGTATGAACTTATTTAATCCTACCCCTCAGTGCTTTTACACCTTTATCATTAACTTAATACAGCAATCAAACAATACTATTTCCCTAATTTTAGCATCGAACCACAACAATCCATAATGCAGTAACTGAATTATCCACAACAGTCTGTTCATGTCAGTACAGTCGTACAAACAGACTCAACAAATCAACCATTTTCTTCAATAATTACTGCATATTTATCAGTACAACATCATTCATAAACAAACAGGCCTCATTATGAAAAGGTTTACATCTACAAACTATCCTTTCAAACAATGTGAGTAACATGAACAAACTGAAAAAAAAGTGGAATTTTAACAATATTCCACCTCAGTTTATCATTTACACATTTATATTATAATATAAAAAACACACAAAACATTTAACCCTTTCATGCATAGTGGTCACTACAGTACACAGCTATTCTCCAGCTGTTCTCTTATATATTCATGGGTTTTGTTGTTTTAGTTCTATATCAGCCAACACAGTGGACGCTTATGCACCATCCCATACACTGCAATTCATACCATTACTGTAACTTTATGTTCTTGATCAATCTGATCTGCAGTAACATGATTGAGTATAAATCAGTTGCTAATTGTTATTAGACTGTAATTAACAGTTTTCTTAAACAAAAGGTTTCTTTTTTTGCATATTATCGCCATCCAAGTGAGTAATAACTAGTATTAGAGTATGATAAAATGTGAGAAAACATCAGATTAGCTGCATTAATGTTTTATTCCATAGTTTTCAAACAGTACACAGAAAAATCGCCAGTGTTTATGTAACACTTAAAGAGTTAATTTTAACACTACCTCAGTGAACATATGGTTCCTATCTACAAAGTGTAAAATTTACACTGAACATAGAGCTACATTTCCAGAGTCAACTTTACTCTAGTAAGAGTTAATATTTTACACTACACTACACTAATTAGTGTAAATCAAGTTTTACACTATGTGAGAAGTAACATCCATAGTATTAGTCACATTCAACACTGAAGAGTTAAGTGTTAAGAAGTAACTTTTCCAGTGTTAAACCTACTTAACACTACATGTTGATAAATAAATTACTCCAAAGAGTGTTGATTTTTAACTGCCTCCTACCAGTGTTACATATGATGTACTACAGTCCCAGTGTCTGCAGGGGCCAAAAAAAGATACAATTATTTCTGGACCCAATTTATTCCAAGTAAAAATTAAATATTGCACTTAAAAGTAAACATAAAATGACATGTAAAATGAAAGCCGTTGACCCGATATCCCGTCATCCATTTGAAATTCGGTATTTGAAAACACGTACCCAACAGTGACAATGACGACGTAACTATATTCTTGCACACAGATTCTGCTTGGATGGAATAACAAAAGCAATAGTTTATTTACACAAACTTACAAATGCAGTTTTTCGATGCGAGGAAGATGGCGATGCCACAGTCCAACTTCTCACTCAGTTTGAGCACGGAGGTTGGTGGGCGGGGCTTTTCAGAGTCATTATTTTTTAACACTGAAAGGTATCTTGCTCTTATCGATGTTGAATTAACTTTGAGAGAGTTAATTTACTTTAACACTGAATATATGACACTGACAGTGTAAAACCTCTGTTAACTCCAATTATTTTCACCAACACCAGAAGTTATCTTGTTAAATTTTACTCTGTTCATTGTTGGAATAACTCCGAAAGAATTAAAATACTTTGACACTGCATTTTTTACACTGGCAAATTTACTGTGTATATCACTTTTTGTTATTGCATTTTAAATACATGTTTCTTCGCTTCAAAAATTAAACACATGGTCCCCAGCTGAGTGGACTCCATGAAAAATAGGTTCGTTAAAAAATTTTCAGTCATACTGTTTTTTTTTCATACCTAAAGAGGCATAAAAACACTCAGAAAAAAAAAAATCTTGACTAAGCTTCTCATAATTCATGCAGCAAAGGGTTAATAACAGGCAGAATCTTGTTAAAATTGTACTTACTTCCCTTAAGACATTTCAGGTTATTTAAATTTTTTGCAAAATTATACTTTGTTTTAGTGTAAATATATGAAAATATTTACATTTACAAACAGAAAAATTTGGAGTTGTCATCATTTCTATGTTATTATGATAGTATTTTACTGGTCCCGCCCACTTGAGATTGAATTGGTCTGAATGTGGAACCTGAACTAAAAGGCTTGTTAACATCTTAGTGTAATTTTTGCATTTCACAAATTCATCCCAGGGGCTGGACTGGACCCTTTGGTGGGCCGGATTGGGCCCCCGGGCCGCATGTTTGACACCTCTGGCATAGGATGTTGATTTTATGCGCATGGATATTTTATCTGGTGTGGACAGTCTTTTTATTTATTTATTTATTTATTTATGATGTTTCATTGTGTTTTTATCTTAATATTTTGTCTTTTTATTATGTTTTATTGCATTTATTTTACTGTACAGCACATTGGAAACCTTTGTGTTTGCTTAAATTTGTGCTTTATAAATAAAAATGGATTGGATTGGATTGTGATGTGTTTATGTAGCGCCATGTGTTAAGACTAGTGCGCTAACAATAAAGTCTTTAGCATTTTCTGTAGCTCAGAGCATTAAAAGTAAGATTGAAGATGTATTAACAAGCTGAATAAATCTCACTGGCTACTGTAAAAGGCGACAAAGTGGCTTAATGATAAAAAATGCAGTGGTGGGTATTTTAATTACCTGCAGTAATGAATCTATGAGCCTGAAGATAAACTGAATCTGAGGGCTTAAAGGTGACGGCAGGAGCGTATATGTTTATAAATTACAGCCCTGCAATCCATAATGAAGAGGAAAACAGCTTTAATGCCCTGCATCCTACAGCTGGTCGTGAAAACACAACAGGGTACATGCAAAGTTGTAAATCCACGATACATATGCTAATGTTTGTTTGTTTTTTTGTTTGTTTTTACAATTTTTATTTATTTCTCATTTTCATGGGTATAATACAATCTTCTCAGGTTAAGGAGCAAGAAAAGAAACAAAAGAACAAAAAACAAATGAAAAGAACAGCCTGTATTTTTGTCAGAATGTGTTTACATCCCTTAACCCTTAGGGGTCTGAGCCTATTTTGACCATTTTTGAGTACTTTTGATTTTGCCTTTATATACTATATAAAGTAATATTTACTATACCCATGTTTGGTATGTTTTTTTCAGCACAACTTCATCTCTCACACCTGTCTATTATTTTTTCACCTTAACCTACTATATCAACATAAAAGGCCAAAAAACACACAAAAAACATAAAATCCGATTTGAAAAATGTATATAATTTATTGCATAAATAACAGAAAGATGCTTAATGAACCTTTTCAAAGACTTTAAAAGTGAATATTGGTTCCAAATATTAGGTATATAAATTCAGAATTGTAATAAATTAAAACTATACTCAAATATTTGACATAACGGCATATTTTTATATTGGTGTTTTCTCCGCCCCACCCCCCCACCGGTCCTCCCAGTTGCCACATCTGGTTCAGGTGGGGGTCATCCTCACCCTTACCTGCAATGCTAATACAGTCTGTGGATTCGGTCAGTTTTTTTCCATACTGAAAAAAAAATGACGAAGACATGGTAAGAAATATAACCCTTGCTTTATGTCACGATAATAACGCTATATTGCTTGTTTGCTCTGGTTTCAAAACGTGATATCTCAAATAAAAAGTGGGGAGAGTGTTTCAAGTCCACACTTTCAAATGCAGTTGTTCCCAGTGGTCTACATGACTGACTTCTGATGCTACGACGTGTTAAAAATGTCATGTGATTCAGTCACAGGGCCGTGACCATGGACCCCTAAGGGGTAATAGACATATTTTTCCCTAAATCTCAGCTATTTTCCTCAGTTTTTTATCAGGAGATTTTCTTTTAACTTTAGTTTATATGTCAGATGTTCCATGACAAGAAAATCATCTATGATTGAAAGCCATTGTTTGTGAGACGGAGCATCACTCTTCATTAAGCCAGTTCTTTGTTGTGGCCTTCTTCCCGGCCACCAGGAGGATCTTGACAAAATATCTGTCTCCTTTATGCACCGTTTCTTCCAAATGTCCGATGTAAAGAACAAGACAAGAATTTGGAGAGTGAGAGCCGAGTGAACCTTCCTCCAGAAGGGTTGAATATTTGTACATTTCCAAAACGTGTGTGTGATCTGAATCCATGTGATTACAAAACACACCAATGTCTTTAACCATCCTCGCCCCTCTGAATACTAAAAATGGCTCCAGTGGAGATATGCAAATTACTGTAGTCTGTGTTAGACAGCATGCAATTTATTGTCTTTGCATCAAGCACCATGTATGGCTGATAACAATCTTTATTAAAAAGGAAGGGGTAATTTCTGTGTGGCAGCTGCACAATAATGAAATACTACAGTATGTGTTTGGCAGCTAGGCGCAAATTGGACAGTAAGAAGAAGAAGAAGAAAAAGACGAGAGTTTCAAAAAGAAAACAAAAAGATTGACTTTTTTTTGCATGGTGCACAAACCAAGCTTCACATTCTAGTTTTGGTTTTAACCCATAAACACCCAGTGCTACTTTTGTAGCAGTTCCCAAATGTATTTTTCATCTCTATTTTAACCTTTCTTAAGTAATTTATCACCATTTATTTGAGTATTATCCTCCTTATTTTACTTTTTCTCAGTGAAAATCAGGTATTTTCCTATATTTAATTCACTGCTCATGTAGATGATCATTACAGTTCAGACTAAAGTTAAGGGTTATTATATCAGAAACAGAAAAAAGAAGAAAAAGCGACTTTTTCAGCAAAGATGTAATTATCTGAACATAAACCCAGTGTGTCCATCCACTGTCATTGATCCAACTCCATGGGTTTTAGAGGTGAATCAATGTTGTTGAAGATGACAGTGTTTCCATGGTAACTACAAAGCCTCTGAACGTCCAAATGGGTCATATCTGCTGACTGTGAAAAGATGAAAAACTGTATTTACACCAATTATTTACATGCAGTGATAGGAACATTGTTGTTATACTTTTAGAACCTATCAAATTAATGGTGATGTTTTATATGAATGTTCTTACCAGTTTTAAGTTTGTTTTTAGTGCTGACTTTCATTGTGTTTATGTGTATTAGTGTGGATGTCTGGCTGGGATTTCCATTTTGTGTCACTTCTGCTGCTGTTGCTGTCTTGGCCAGGACACTCTCGAAAAAAAGATTTTTAATCTCAATGAGCTTTTTTTTCCTGGTTAAATAAAGGTTATAATTTAAAAAAAAAAAAAAAAGGATTAATTGATTAACAGGTATCAAACAGTTTGGATCGGTAGATGGTTTTGGTCGTCGGCAGCTGTTTGGGTCTTTATGGGTTAAGTATAAAATAATCTGCCTTTTTTCAACAACAGAAATATCAAGCGGACACAAGGGCGATATAGAGGACAATATAGACACTGAATGGTATCAGTAAGGTCACTGCAATCTCTGTAATGGAAAGATTAAATATTTATGTGCAATTCATTGTAATGATTGGAGCAAAACAAGGGAGAAGAGAGGAGATGGGAGGGTCATGTTGTATCACCCATCAGCTCCCTAAGAACTGCTAGCTGGAGGGTGGAAGTACAATGACTGTGGTGAAAAGCTGCACAGAGAGCAGAGACCAAGAGCTGACATGCATGCGACTAATCGTTATTAGCACAACGAGGCCTTATTAAAGCACAGCTGCAGAAAAACACCTGTTCAAAGCAGAACTGATATCCGTCTCACTAAACACTTCAAAGTCAGACTTACTCGGCGCTAACGAGGTGATGGCTTTATTTCTGTTAATTTTAACTGGCTTTCAGAATTTAGCAGGTTCGGTTAAAGCGGTCGAGATAGATAGCACGGAATTAAATAAATTCATACGGCGTTCAATGCAGTGAATGTTCTTAATCACACACTGACACGCTAAGATCTTTTGCTTCTTTTGGTGATATTCATACAGAGAAATTAAAAACGACTGGGCTTAACCCATAAAGACCCAAACATCCACCGGCGACCAAAACAATCTACTGATGTCAAATATTTAATACCTGCTGATCCACTACTTCTATCGATCCATGTAAATAACTGGTGTAAAATACAGTTTGTCATTTTTCATGGTCATCAGATATGACCCATTTGGATGTCCAGAGGCTCCATAGTTACCATGGAAACACTGTCATCTTCTACAACATTGATTCACCAATAAAACCCATGGAGTTGGATCAATGACAGTGAATGGAAACACTGGGTTTCTGTTCAGTTAATGATATATTATATTGAAAAAGTCACTTTTTCTTCAGTTTTCTCTGTTTCTGATAAAATAACCCTCAACTTTAATCTGAGCTTTTATGAACATCTACATTATCAGTGAATTAAATATTTAAAAAAAAATACATGATTTATACCTAAAAACAGGACATGGGGGCTAAAAATTCCAACCAGATGTAGACTAATGTTATGAAGTAAGTTTGGAAGCACTTTGGGTTTATTTTAAAAAATAAACATTTACTGACATAAAAGACATTTTTTTTAGATAAAACACATTTTTCTATTATTCCTCTATTATTTTTTATACAAAAATCTGCATGCAACATGGTCAAAAGGACACGAAAATGATGCGCAGCTATTTTTCAAACATCTTTTTATTCTCTCACAGGTACAATTTAGGAATTGAACTAATCATGCAAACCAGAGTGTTTCACATAAATGACTGTTGTTGCAAAATCACTCACAATTCATTTGTGTTTAAATGGGCAGGTTCTGCATGTAACACAAGTGGACACGATGAGTTACACACGAAACCTGGAATGAGACCAAGATTCATGAAAAATCCACATGTCTGGATTAGGAAAAACCACTAGGATACTCAAATTTAACACATTGTCTTTATTTATACTGGTATATAAGACCATTTCAAGCCATGTTTTCCAGATCAAATGCACTGACACCTTGGTAGCTTTTCCTGTCCCAGTTTTGGTCCTTTTTTTGGCCCAAATTTTTTTTTATTAAAAATTCATTAATTTTGGGATGGCTCAGAGCAAGAGCATAATTTTTTCCCCATTTATCTGAAGTCATCATTAGGTACATCCTGGGGGAAAACATGTCTAAATTTCCCTTTTATTATTGGGTCTAAAAAGGCACCACCAGTTTCATAGAAGCACCCAAATACAGAGTATAATATGAGAATAAATGGTAATAAATCACTTAAAAAAAGGGAAAAAAAAAAAAAAAATAGAGAAAAAAATCATTTGGGAACTGACATAAAAGTAGCACTGGGTCTTTATGGGTTAGAATCATCAGTATTCTCTGTAAGTGTTCCTGAAGTCCTACTAAATCATTTCTGTTCAGTTGCCTGTCAAATGTATAGTCTCCTTATTTGGTTTCAGTTATAAATCAAAGCTTGTGCGCTATGCTTTACATTCAACTTGTAGCATCGGTGCATCTGAGGCATTACGCTGAAGCTGTCAGTGCTGTAAATAAGCCACTGGTCAGATTACAAACTGTCGGCCTGCTCTGTCTGTTTGACACCAGTTGATAATATTGCAGAAAGTATGGTGCAGATGACAGTCGGAGGTGTGACTGTGAGTGACACTTAATAAGATCAGGAGAATGACAGAAATAAATCAGCAGCAGCATAATAACAATGCTGCTCTGCCGTTGCCCTCGGTTACTGCAGAGGTTGCTAACAGTAACACACATACGTACATTCATTTTTTGTCTCGTCCTTGCTGCAAACATTTACAGTGTCTGTAGCGCACACACAAACACATTCATGAGCACAGTTACACACGCACGCTTAAACAGTGAATACAATTACCCGAGATAGTGATCTGATCTGTGGGAGGCATGTAATTATAAGAGTCACAACCTCAGTGGTAAACCTAGATGCATTCCTGTAGAATCACTTAGCTCTGTCTCATATACACTAAGCACCTGAGGCATACAAGCACTAGATGTAGAAGTAATATACTGTGGTTTGGATGGCTTTGGAAACACTGCACTCAAGCTGGCTTTCTGTAGAAGCCTTATTACTCTTCACCGCCTCCAGACAATATGTCTGTCTTTCATTTCCCTCACTCCATGCAGCAGTAATCACTGATGTAAAGCAGGTTTTAATAAATTAAAAATGCACAAAACAACGGGTGCAGCATAGGCAGAGTTAATGTTCTGTCAGTTCAGATGGTGATGTGGTGCTTCCCTCTACTGGGCACTATCAGCTATTACATTATTCAAAAATTCAGAAAAATATACAAAAAAATGTTATTTTCACAATATCTGGCTCAAGGAAGGGTGTGATCATTAATTGGATTGTCAGGTTGTTCTATTGTATGGTGTGTGTGTATATAAACATGGGAGTGAAGACGTGTGTGTACAGCGGTAGACAAACTGGTGTGCATGTGACTGTATGTGTGTATGTATGTCTGTGTGTGACTGTATGTGTGTATGTAGATGTGTATGTGACTGTATAAGTGTATGTAGATAATCTCGGTCTTATGTTGTATATCAAGTGATTTCGCACTAACAGTCTGAGGACTGGAATTAGGGGGTAGGACTGGATAAGCAGCAGCTTCTTCCTACTCCCTTTCAGGCACAACAGTTGTTCTGTTTTTTTCTACAGGGTGGGGAAGCAAAATTTACAATGAACATTTAGTTGTTTTTTCTCAGCAGGCACTTCGTCAATTATTTTGAAACCAAACATATATTGATGTCATAATCATACCTAACACTATTATCCATACCTTTTCAGAAACTTTTGCCCATATGAGTAATCAGGAAAGCAAACGTCAAAGAGTGTGTGATTTGCTGAATGCACTCGTCACACCAAAGGAGATTTCAAAAATAGTCGGAGTGTCCATAAAGACTGTTTATAATGTAAAGAAAAGAATGACTATGAGCAAAACTATTACGAGAAAGTCCGGAAGATACTATTAAAGAAGAATGGGAGAAGTTGTCACCCGAATATTTGAGGAACACTTGCGCAAGTTTCAGGAAGCGTGTGAAGGCAGTTATTGAGAAAGAAGGAGGACACATAGAATAAAAACATTTTCTATTCTGTTAATTTTCTTGTGGCAAATAAATTCTCATGACTTTCAATAAACTAATTGGTCATACACTGTCTTTCAATCCCTGCCTCAAAATATTGTAAATTTTGCTTCCCCACCCTGTATTATTTGATTTTTTGTGTATTGTTTATTATTATTATTATTATTATTATTATTATTATTATTATTATTATTATTCTATTGTTTGATTTTTTTATTCGTGTATTATTTATTATTATTTTTATTTTATTTTTGTTTCATGTTTTGTATTATGTCTGTGTCTGAAATAAACTAACCTAAACCTAAACCTAAACAGTACAGAACTATACTAGTTTGTACACATGCTAGCCTTACGTTTTTTTTCAATTGCTTACACACAAAACCTTTATGTAGCACACAATTTCTAAAACCTTTCACTCAAACTTCACAACTCCACATCACATCAGCAAAACCATAAGCTAATTCTCAGCCTTGACACAGTTTTCAATTTAGCTTTTAACTTTTTGCATATCAGTACACACAATTCTCTACCTAACACACAAAAATCTATCGGGAAGTAACTTGATTTCCTATTTCAAACACAACCAATCAAAATGCCACACTTATTCATCAGTGCCTCAGACTCTACCCTCACATGTGCAAACAATAATTACTTTACTGAACACCAACCAAACACTGCCTGACACTGGCCTATAAATAGGTAGATACAGGGGTTGGACAAAATAATGGAAACACCTTCACCTCAAGATGATAATGCCCCAATCCATACAGCTAGAATTGTTAAAGAATGGCATGAGGAACATTCTAATGAAGTTGAGCATCTCGTATGGCCGGCACAGTCCCCAGACCTCAACATTATTGAGCATTTATGGTCAGTTTTAGAGATTCAGGTAAGACGTCGGTTTCCACTGCCATCGTCTCTAAAAGAGTTGGAGGGTATTCTAACTGAAGAATGGCTTAAAATTCCTTTGGAAACAATTCACAAGTTGTATGAATCAATACCTCAGAGAATTGAGGCTGTAATTGCCGCAAAAGGCGGACCTACACCATATTAAATTATATTTTGTTGATTTTTTAAGGTGTTTCCATTATTTTGTCCAACCCCTGTATATGGTTCTATGGGATAATGGAAGCTTTCATCGCTCTCAGTTGGTCCAGAATTGGTTTGTCAACCATCCAGTGTTTTCTGTTGTAAACTCGCCTCCATATTCACCTTTCCTAAACCCAACTGAGGAATTCTTTTCAACATGGTGCTGGAAACTGTATGATCGCTGTCCCTATGCCCACCTGCCACTTCTCCAGGCAATGGAGGAAGGCTGTGGTGACAATGATGTTGCCTCTATCCAAGGTTGGATACGCCACACAAGAAGGTTTTTTCCTCGATGTTTGGCAAGAGAAAATATAGCATGCGATGTGGATGAAGTATTGTGGCCAGATCCAGCCCGGAGGAGTTTTCATACAAATCTCTATTCTTTGGTTGCTGTACCACCATATGTGGTGGTTGGTGTACTGTGCTTTATTTTTTCTTATGTGCTGTATAAAACTGAATTCACAACAGCAACTGATTTATTCAGAAAATTAAATATTTTTGGTTCCAATATTGCTTGAGTTGAGTTCTATTTGAATGTTACTGTATTTTTACTCTTATATGGCAATCTATTAAAAAAATCCATAAAAACAAAAGAGCTTTAGATTTAGAGCAACAGAGTGTTTTAAGGAGGGAGTGTCTGATTGCCTGTCAATTTAGCGTCACTGGGGAGGCATTGGGCAGGAGGAGAATGTTCGAGCAGCAAAAAAAGAGTGCTTGCACACTGTGCATGTCTCATGGCAAGAAGTTAGCAAAAAAAAAACAACAGTTTGAAGTGTGAGGTGAGCATACTGGAGGAGGAGGAGCTGGAAGACTGGTCGAAACTGGAGAAAAGTTTGAGAGTGAGTGAGTGACCACCTGTGAGTAATGAGCCAAAGAAAAAGGAGCAGTATTTGGATGCACTTTTCAGAAAGAAAAGATGGGCATGCAACTTGCAATATTTGCACAAAATATACATCTTTCAAGTCTGGGTCAACAAATAATTTGCACCGCCATTTGAAGATGTTTTTTGTCAAATTCCAGCATTTGCCTAATGTCACCTCTCATGTCATGTATTTAGCCCACACATTTGAACTAACTATTCTTTTTTACGGTGAGATAATATTTACTGCCATGCCATATTAAACACCTTTAAAATGTAATGTCAATCATCACATGTAGCCTATTTAGTCATTAAAACATTGGTGTTTCAAAAGAATGCAAAAAACATAAAAGAGCCGGTCTTTTGAACGGCTCTTTTCAGTGAACGGCTCCTGATTGAACGGCTCCCTTCAAAGAGCCAAAAGTCCCATCACTACTTCTCGTGTCATCTCGCGATAATAAATATGATTTAATGGAAAAACCGACATTACGCACTTGTTTTTTTTCGACATTTAGTAAATATTGGTAAAGTTTTGCGCAGATGTCCATTGGAAAAGCCACTACTGTTGTTGTTTGTCACTGCTCTGTTGTTGTTTTTTTGTTTGTTTATTTGTTTGATTTTCCCTTTGTTTATGTGTTGTTGTTTTTCTGTCCACAATGTTGTGTTAACTATCACTAATATAAAAAAAAAGACTTTGACACTCCTGCCTTAGCCTATATGTTGGATATGAGCATTCTATAGTATTTTACATTTTCAACATTCTCAAATCTCAAATGTATTGTGCTGCAGAGACATCTACTAATGATATCTACGACATAAAGCATGTTAACCCTCCGGTATCCCATCCAGCAAGGCCCTTACTAAGCACCAAGTGTGCCTTTTTGGCACACTTGTGGAATAATGTCAAAAAATTTTTCATACAGTTTATTTTTAATTCTTTTACACTTTTTTTCTATTTCATCAACTTGAGCTGTAAATAAAAATACCAAATACTCAATAATTGTCACATTTTTTTAACCCTTTATATGCAGTGTTTGTAATGTATACAAACCATTTTTTTTATGCAAAAAAACACACAAAAAATTTTTTTTTCAATATACTACATAAAAAGTGGATCACATATTATTAGATTTTTATATCCTGGCATATGTCAATGATTAACAGCAACATTGGTTAATGTGCAATATTATTTTTGGCGTTAGGTTAAATGTTAAAAAATACTAGCATCTGTCACCAAGTGTGCCAAAAATGCACACCTATAAATCAAACTATTAAATATTATATATTGATTTATTTTTCTGCTCTAATTTGATTTTACTTTTGTAAATCAAGGTCAGCCCTAATCATACAGATCAAATGGAAGAAATAGTGCGTTTTAGGCACACTTGGGAGACAGATGCTAGTCTTGTAATTTTCTTTTGTTTACAATGTGCAAATTTTAGTTGGTGGCCAGAATTTTAAAAATCATGCAATAATGAACAACTTTTGAATTCTAACTTTATTTAAATTGTGAAAAATAATATGAAGTTTTTAAACACGAAGAGCAAAGTGTGCCTAAAAGGCGCACCCGGATACCGGAGGGTTAATCATCCAGCCTCTGTCCACCTTGTCTTGTAATAACACCGTGTAGTGATTAGTCGGTGTATCATGCCTCATTCTAACAGCAGAAGACACTACGCTGCCCAGAGGGCGTACTCTAACCAAACTCCGCTCTTGAAGCTGCTTCTCTAGCTGCTCTCCCTCTCCCTCATGTTCCTTGACCTCTTGTTGCCTTCTACTCTTCCCCTAGACTGGGTGTGAAATTGTCACCGTCAGCCTGACAATAACCTAAGTAAACAGCCTGCCAGTTATATAATCAGATTGCAAGGTAAACCATAGGGCAGGTGAGGAGGGAGTGAGGACCATGTGTGTATGTGTATGTGTGTGTGTGTATGTGTGTGTGTGTCGGGGGGGGGGGCTTGTATTCTGTGTAAAGCAGTGAATTTAAATGTGGATTTGCCCCATATCAGTGATTTGCTGTGTATTTTGGTCAATACAAAAGGTGCCAAATTAAGAATCTGGATCTTGTGGAAACATTCAAGCTTATTTTTTTCGGTGCTGGATGTGGTCGGAGGTGAGCTCAGTTTCATCTGTAACCAGACCCAACAGTGAGGTCATAGGGTTACATTATCACTGCAGCAAGATGAGAAGTTACACCGCACCGTGTTGAGTTACTCATTAAGTTTTTAAACTTTTCAAAAATTCTTAACGGCATGTAGTTGTAGATTTGTCTGTTGTGTTTGCAGCAGCAGAGCAGGAGTGTGTGCTTCTTCTGAGGCTCTTTTCTTGAATGCACATATGCGGCTTTACTCAGGTTTTTCATTTGCATTCATTTTTTTGTATGTTGGATGTGTTCCCATGTGTATGTTTGTTAAGTGTTTTTCATTTATGCTGCTAATTACATTGTTGGCCAAAATTATTAAAACACAGATCTGAAAATATTGACCTTTTTTTGCCTCCAAAACATGATTTCCTTTCAAAATTTTAATGAAACATGCAGATGGTTGCTTTGTGAGTCCTGCTGTTTTTATCCAATTCATCATCTAATAATTTGTTTAAATTTATTTGCTCTTTTTGCTCAAAAAAGTGTAAACATTTGTTGTTTTTTCTTGTTTTTTTTTTTTTGTTTTGTTTTTTTTACATTTGATTTCAGATTTTTATTGATACATTTTCATATAACTATATCCTGTTATATCACTGTAAAATGTTTAATGGGTGAAAAGAAAGTAAAAACAATAAAAAAGGGAATTAATAAAAAAAAAAAAAGTGTAATCATTTGTTGTTTTTGCTTGTTTGTTTTTTGTTTGTTTTTTTTACATTTGATTTCAGATTTTTATTGATACATTTTCTTATACCTATATCCTGTTATATCACTGTAAAATGTTTAATGGGTGAAAAGAACGAAAAAACAATAAAAAGTGAATTACAAAAAAAAGTGTAATAATTTTTTTGTTTTTTCTTGTTTTTTTTTGTTTTTTACATTTGATTTCAGATTTTTATTGATACATTTTCTTATAACTATATCCTGTTATATCACTGTAAAATGTTTAATTGGTAAAAAGAAAGAAAAAACAATAAAGTGAATTACAAAAAAAAGTGTAAGCATTTTTTTGTTTTTTCTTGTTTGTTTATTTTTTACATTTGATTTCAGATTTTTATTGATACATTTTCTTATAACTATATCCTTTTATATCACTGTAAAATGTTTAATGGGTAAAAAGAAAGAAAACACAATAAAAAGTGAATTACAAAAAAAAGTGTAATCATTTGTTGTTGTTTTTTTTTACGTTTGATTTCATATTTTTATTGATACATTTTCTTATAACTATATCCTGTTATATCACTGTAAAATGTTTAATGGATGAAAAGAAAGAAAAAAACAATAAAAAGTGAATTACAAAAAAAGTGTAATCGTTCGTTGTTTTTTCTTGTTTTTTCTTGGGTTTTTTTTTAACATTTGACTTCATATTTTATTGATGCATTTTCTTATACCTATATCCTGTTATATCACTGTAAAATGTTTTATGGGTAAAAAGAAAGAAAAAGCAATAAAAAGTGAATTACAAAAAAAAAAAAAAGTATAATCATTTTATTGTTTTGCTTTCAGGAATAGACATGTCGTTTACTGCAACAGAAAAGACTTTCTGTGTATTGAAGTACGCCCAAACTCAGTCAAATGTGAATGTGCAACATGAATAAACAAGCACCAACAGGAAAGCAGATTTGGACGTGGCATAAGGAGTTTCAAGAGGAAGGCTGTTTGTGTCGGAAAAAAGGACCTCCACTACTGGCTTGACGTGTGCCGTGTCACAAGCGGTGCACACATTGAATATTTGTAATAACTTTGGAACATTATAAAAATACCATCCCCCAGAATTTTTCATTTGAAATTTGTAGAATAAAACAATTTATGTCCAAAATAAATCTTATTAAGTATCATTTCTCCTGACCATGTCGTCACTCCAATATGGACATCTCAAATGATTTCCATTTTTTTTTGACACCCTGTGTTTACTTAATAACCAGGAAAGACCCTGTACGTTCTAAAGAATCACACATCTGTCTCCTAAGACTCATTATCACCATCAGTTTAACAATGATCACACCTGACACAAGGAATTGAGCTTCTTCTGTGAAGGAATATGATTGTGTGACACTGACAATGAAACATGTCCACCTTATTTTTTTGTAAGAAAAATGACTGTATCTCTTTATGATAGTTCTGTTCTGTGGTTTATAGAGGATAATGATTATTTTGTAGATATTTCATTCATTTTATGGGTATTTTAACCCTTTCATGCATACTGGTCACTACAGTGGACAGCTATTTTACAGCTGTTCTCTTGTATATTCATGGATTTTGTTGTTCTTTTCGTTTTGTTTTGGTTTTTTTTTTTTTACGCATATGTTTATTAAAGTTTTAAGACACTACATATCTTTTCTGACATGAATGGGTAGCATTATGTAGATCTCCCCTGAGCATAAACTCCCAGAATCCCAAGCCCTCCCCATATCCAATCTATCAGTAAATACATGTTTCTGTGCGTCAAAAATTAAACGTGTGGTGTCCAGCTGAGTGGACATTTTTGCAACTTCATGAAAAATAGGTTCATAAGAATTTTTTTTTTTTCATTATTTTTTTTTAATGTATTTAATTATTTTTTTTAATTTTAGTTCATTTATTTATTTTATTTATTTTTCAGAAGAAAATTTTCAATCGCATTGTTTTGTTCATGCCTAAAGAGGGATAAAAACACTAGGGAAAATATTTTGATTAAGGTTCTCATAATTCATGCATGAAAGCGTTAATGGCCAATTTAAAAAAAAAAATGGATGAAACCTCTTAAATATGTCAAATGTTTTGATAATTTTGGCCACTACTGTATCACGGCTTTTTCACACCTGAAAATCCAAACCAAGGTTCATATTATTTTATAATATTATTATTGCATAATATATTATTATTTTATAAACTCAGTCCAGTTAGTGTTTCTTTCATACAGCAATTTTGGGAATGGCTTAACACCTCCTGCATCATCATCATCATCATCATCATCTACAGTGATGGAAAAAAGTTTTGGGACACCCCATGCATTTGTCACATACTGCATTAAGAATCACTTTTAAATCATTGAACTCTGCAAAGTATCGTTCCATTCTCCAAACCACACTGTTCTGCACATGCTCTGTTCCATCAAGGGCAAAACTGGATGTTTCAGGAAGATATGGAAACATATCCCTGGTATGACATGTTGAAACTGTCAAGAACTTAGTTTTGTTATTTTTCTTGTTAACAATAAACAAAAAAAGCATTGGCTTGAAGCCAAAAAGCATTGAATTGTTTTTTTTAAGGTCTATATATGATCAGGCCATGAGAATAAAGGCATTTTAATGCTTAAATAGAGTGCCTTGGCGTTTTCTCCTGTTTGTCATCTACTTTATGAATCCCTTTTTCCAAAGCGCACCTCGAACAAACTCTTTTTTGAGTCCTAGAAGCATTCCTTCTCATGATTTTTTAAACAAAAAAATCACTTGCATTTGTCTGTGTCTGTCTGATGCAACCACACCTTTTAAAAAACACAAAAAATACTTTTCAGCAAATATTTCATGATAATATTTGAGACTGTGTAGGATTTTAAAGGTGTCCAAAAACTTTTTTCCACCACTGCTGTTTCTTCCTCTATGGTCAGACATATACATGATGTGCATCCATCTACTGTTTAATTTCCGCTTTTGTTTTTTGGCCTTACTTCCTGAAATCGGCCCAATCGATTCAGTTTGTTCTGGGATGAGCCCGCCTCCTCTGGTTGGACCAAAGATCAGCAGTCTGAGAATCTGGTTCAGAACAAACTGTAAAGTCTGAAAGTTTGAACCAAACAAGGAAAGTGTAAAACCTCCTTAAGACTCCTACAGAAATGGATGTTTAAACTGCAGCTTGAAGAAGATTGATTCAGGCAAATGTCATTAACTTTCCACTTTCTGTCTGAGCGTAACTATGTTCAGCTCCATGCTTGCTAGAAACCAAGAAGACATGAGAGTTAATAATCTCCTCTGTGTCCTCTCCTCTCATCTGTCATCCACTCTTGAGCTTTCTCATCATTATGTGTTTTACTGCCTCTCTCTCTTTCTCCCACAAACACAGACATTTGTAAGTGAAGTGGGTCAGAGGGTGGAGGAGATGAATGGCGGTCTGAATAGAAGGATGGAGAGATGAATGGATGGCTGAATGAATGAATGAATGAATGGCAAGATGGGTGGAAAAGAGAGAAGATGTAAAGAGGTCAGAGAGGCACAGACTGGCTGCACTCCAGCATTCTCTTCTTTTAAAACTTTTCCTGAGATGCTTTAGATTTATAACCTTTAACCCCTCATCCTATGCATTTGTTTGGCTCTAGTCCTGTTTAAGGTAAGAAGTAGTTTGAGATGGTTGGAGGAGCTGAGCTACAATGGCCTGTACTGTACTGTACTGTACTGAATGTGCTGGTTTTGTCTGCTGCACAAAGCTGGGTGACCAAGTGACAAACGTTAGATGAGATTTGGCTCAGATTCAAGAGTGGAAAAGCTGATATCATGCACTCACTGTGGTACATTACAGACAACTCAGCAAAGTCAAATCTGAATGGAACTAAATATCAAACAGTGTGAAAACATCACAAAATTCAAGACGATGATATATCGTGAATTGTAACAAAAACCAAAATCTTTGTGATGCCGATCAATAAAGATGTTTGTTTGGCATTGCTTTGTCACTGTGTCTTTGAATATACAGGGTGGGGAAGCAAAATTTACAACGAACATTTAGTTGTTTTTTCTCAGCAGGCACTACGTCCATTGTTTTGAAACCAAACATATATTGATGTCATAATCATACCTAACACTATTATCCATACCTTTTCAGAAACTTTTGCCCATATGAGTAATCAGGAAAGCAAACGTCAAAGAGTGTGTGATTTGCTGAATGCACTCGTCACACCAAAGGAGATTTCAAAAATAGTTGGAGTGTCCATAAAGACTGTTTATAATGTAAAGAAAAGAATGACTATGAGCAAAACTATTATGAGAAAGTCCGGAAGATACTATTAACTCTTTCGGTGCCAGACAGTTAAGGGGCTAATAAGCCTTAAAAGTGCCACAGAATTTGGCCGTTTTTCAGTATTTCGCGTCGTTTTTATAATCGAAGTCTGAATCGTCATCAGAACTCATTTTCTAGCAGATGGGACTGTTTTGGCAGATCGCTGTGTTTACGATATTACTACAAAATGGCCATCTAATTTGCATATGATTTCATTCATAAATTCATTCATAAAATTTCCCAAGCAGAAAACGAAACACGAGCTCTTCCTTGGTCAAAAACCGCTCGGTAACATCCGACCGATTGCTACTTAGATTCAAAACGCACCGGACGCAGCCGATTCATTATTGATCGTAATTTGCAAGAAGATTTGAAAGAACGTCATCGAAATGTGAGAAAGAAATGGGGGTGGATGGTTTGTTTGTACACAAATATGGCGTGTTCTCCAAAGCCGATCTGATCGGCCCGTGGCACTTTAAAGGTTGTATTCGTAAAGCCGATTTAATCGGCCCATGGCATTGAAAGAGTTAAAGAAGAATGGGAGAAGTTGTCACCCGAATATTTGAGGAACACTTGCACAAGTTTCAGGAAGCGTGTGAAGGCAGTTATTGAGAAAGAAGGAGGACACATAGGATAAAAACATTTTCTATTATGTAAATTTTCTTGTGGCAAATAAATTCTCATGACTTTCAATAAACTAATTGGTCATACACTGTCTTTCAATCCCTGCCTCAAAATATTGTAAATTTTGCTTCCCCACCCTGTAGAAAAAATGCATTGCTATGGTGGCCAACAAGGGCCAAACACACTGCAACGGCCCAGTGCGTCTCAGTTAAGAGAAAACAGTTGCAAGTACAGAAACGATGCAAATTCAAAAACTCAAACACAAGTGTAAACGAGGCACAAAAAGAGGAATGTGGTGCAAATGAAAAAATGCACCGCAAGAAACAAGAACACATATATAACACTGGGTTACAAAAAAATGGTTTTTGCAAGTTGTCTAGGTTTTTTCAACTGAATTAGGACCTTTTTGCACCGCTAAATCCAAAAATGACATCTGTTTTAATCAATCAGGTAAGGTTTTTTTGCTAATTTTGATTTTGAAAAATTTGATCTTCTCACAAAATATAATAATTAATGCCAAAATAAGATTGGTAAGCACACTTTATGAAACTTGTGACTTGATTCCTGTTAGGTACAATGGTGTATTCACCGCAGATGTAGCAGAATACGTCAGGCTTATTTTTGCAAGATCTTCTAGTTGAAGCCATTTCATTCACCTGTAATATTAAAAAAAACATTAATCATAAATTGGCAAAAGTAAAATCTTCAGAACTCGTTTATTCCAAGAAATATGAAAGAATTTTGTATCATATGATGTGAAAATGCCCATAAATGTAAGCAAAAATGTTAAAAAGTCAATATGTAGCATAGTTCAGAAAGTTGACCTGATAGAGCAAAATTAATGAGATTTTTGGATTCAGCACACCAAAATTATCCTAAATCAGCTCAAAAAACTTATACAATAAATTTGTTGTTGACCAGTGTAATCATCAAATGTTCTGCAAAAAAAGAAACGATGCAAACCAAGAAAACATCTGCAAACAAAAAATGCTGCATAATCAGTCACTACAACAGAAGTGCTCCAAACCTGCAGGGGGCAGCGTTTATAGACAACAGACTAGTGTCGAATAGAATCAATTAAAAGTCACATGACCGCACTAATTTGAAACCCTGTCAGCTGTTTTCCGTCTCTCTCTCCATCCTGTGTCTCTGCATTGAGCTGTTCTGCTGACAGCGCCCCCTACAGGTTTGGAACACTTCCGTTGTAGTGACTGGTTATGTAGCGTTTTTCGTTTGCAGATGTTTTCTCGGTTTGAATTGTTTTGTGCTTTGCATCGTTTCTTTACTTGCAGAGCATTGGATGATTATGCATTTGTTTTTGTTTTTTGCAGTGCATTTTTTCATTTGCACCACGTTCCTCTTTTGGTACCTCATTGAGACTTGTGTTTGAGTTTGTGAATTTGCATCGTTTCTGTGCTTGTAGCTGTTTTCTGCAACTGAGACGCATTGGGCTGTTGCACTGTGTTTGGCCCTTGTCTGCCACCATACATTGCTCTTGAATGAAGAAAGATTATTGATTAAATTAATGAGAAAATATTGGTTGCAGATGTGGTAAAGCATTGGTTGTTCGTGTTGCACATTATACTGGTCTACAAATGTTTAGAAATGATTTGCTTCAGAGATTAAATGTGCTAAATATTACGTATTTTAATAAGATTAATTGGAAAATAAATGACAAAAGTGCCGGTTTGCTGATGTTTTCAAGGTATATGATTAAGTGTTATTACACATATATATTGGTTTATGTACATTTATATAATAGTTTTATAAATCTTCCACTAAATAGAACCTGTAAAGTGAATGTATTCTAATGTGCAGACAGTGTTTTGAAGTAGATCTTGTAGCTCTGAGACAAATGTTCCTTTTGAGTCAAACCCAGTCTCTCGTTAATTCTTGAATTTCACATTTTGACCCAAGGCTGTATCTTGGAAACTTCAGCCAACCAGCATTTTTGACTTGATTTTTCTTTATCAGTGACTCTCGTGGTAAAATTTCATTACTTTTTTTCTGGAAGCACTTTCCTTGCAGACCAGTGTTATTAGAGCTCATCTCTAGATCATTTGTACTCAAAATAAGCTGCAAATTCTGACCTAGAAAGGGGAAGATATATGTTCTAAAAACAACGTTGACATTCTTGCACTGCCAAGATATTTTTTTCTATCAGCACTTAAAACTAGAAAAAAAGAAACAGATTAATATCCCCAAAACAAGTAAATTTCCCTTGCTTGAAAATCACTTTTTGTGTTGTATAAAAACCTTATTTTCCAGAGACATAGCAATGAACATAAGTATATAATAAACATAACATACAGTACAAAATGAAGCATAACAATGAACGGGAGTACCAAAGTAATAGTTATTGATGGTATGTTATCATTAGTTCTCTTTTTCTGTAATTTAATGACTGACCTGTTCTTTATATGGACTGTATACATTAGCTGATTAGCCAAGTCATGTAAAATTGGGGTTGGACAATATAAGCTCGGCTTCTTCCTACTCCTTTTAGTACATAAAGTACTGTTAAAGAGCCACAATTAAATAGTTGTGCATTGTGTGATATTTATTTTTCTTTTCTTGGTTGACTTATTTCCTTCAATATATTGGAATATTCTGTTTAAAATGGCGATTTCTTTTCGCCTTTTGTTCATTTTCATCTATTGTTTCTATTTACAGTCACGAAAAACTTAATAGACCATCATAAGTCATCAAAAATAATGGTTATGCAATCAAGTACTAACTCCTGTGTGTATCATGTGACTAAAACAGACAGAAAAGAAAACATGGAATGCCTAAAAGCACTGTTTTTGTCAGTACAATGCCATAGATATTGATGTAAGAACTGAAGTGATTTTGGTTATTATCAAGAAAACATGGAAAATTGATAGATATCAGCTCTTAAATTAAACTCTTATGGGCAATTTTTGTTGTTATCATTATATTTGTCCAAACAAATGTACCTTTAGTTGTACCAGGCATTAAAATGAACAAGAAATTGAAGAAAACAAGGGGTGGTCTAATAATTTTTTCCGCGACTGTATGCAGCATGAACATTAATTTTAGTAATTTCAGCAACTGGGGATAAATGTGATTTTTTTTTGCCAACAAAAGTCTTTAAAAGTTCGAAAATGCTTATAATTGTTCTTCAATATATGTCGGAAACGTGGAAAAGCTATCTATCTATCTATCTATCTATCTATCTATCTATCTATCTATCTATCTATCTATCTATCTATCTATCTATCTATCTATCTATCTATTAGTGCATATTATTATTTTTTTTTTTTTTTAATTTATTTATAAAGAGCACTTACAAATGACTATGCCACAATCTGTTGCATTCTTCCTCATACACACACATATATATATATATTTATACCATAACATCTACATATGAACAGTCACAGATCATCTGAGTTCATCTGAGCATTTCTCCATGTAGCTCTTTCAGATGTTTTTAGACTTTTAGGTAAACATTGGTGAGAACTATTTTCAACAAGAACATTGGAAGCTTTCACACTGGAAGGTTTTTCAAAGACAAAATTCCTGTGTAGCAGTATAATGAAATAAAAAAGGTTCAGGTTTAAGGTCATAGGCAAAAGAGAGAAAAAAAAATGTCTAGATCACTAAGACACTGTTTCCTGACCCTTTTCCAATAATTTAAGAGAAGTCTGGTCTTATAGGTTTGACATACTCAGTCCATTTACTCCAGATTTTGTAAAAATTTCTCTTTCTGGACTCTAAGGGAATATGACAGCCATTCCATCATGTAAATTTCATGAATAATATCGATCCATTCATCTATAGCGGGTAGATGGGGTTTGAGCCAATTTCTCGTAATGCATATTATTAAGCCGATCCTTCTCAAATTACACGTGCACATAAAATAACTTCAAACCCCTCTATTCCAGTCTTCATACAACATCCACTGGGGTAAAAAGTAGCCAATAAATACTACTTCCACTAGTCTTCACATGTAGGATTAATAGGGACATATAATAAATCTGTGGCTGTGTGTGCGTTTGTTTTTGTGGAGGTTGTCCTTGAAAAGTTACATGGTAAAGAGCATCGATGGACCATTAATATTGTAGAAAACCTTCTCCACGGCTTCAACCTCCACTATGATGAATAGATGTGTGTGTCTGTTGGCCTAAGGCTCTGTGCAGTCATATGTCAGGTGGACCCAAGCATCCCGTATTCTGCGTGTCTTGCAGGCTGCGCATTTCTATTTGTGCAGCGTTAGCTCCTGTGTCTATGTGGGTGAACGTGTGCGTGTGCATGCGTGTGTGTGTGTGTGTGTTTGGTCATTTGTCTTGTTACCAGTTTGAGCTGCCAATGTAATCACCATGAGAAAGACTCTGGAAACGAACTCTCTAACCTTCACAACCCTGCCCCCACCTTGGCATCTATTAAACCACACATCCGCGCACAGGAGCACGCACTTTATCAGGTCGACGTTTTGTCATCTTAATGATTAGAAATAAAATGTTACAAAGAAGTGAGTAGAGGTGATATGTTTCTGTATATGTTGTCATTTACTACAACCCACCTCTCTACGACGTCTTGGCCGCTCCAGCATGTGTGCTGCTCAACCTCCATCTCGCTTTCACAAAGCATCTCTGGTAGCTCTGAGAAAAACCACTGGTACCGCTGGACAGAGCCCTGAAACTCCCTGAAGGAAGAAAAAAAGCAGAGAAAGTTGTGCACCGATGAATGACTGCATTACTGTTGGAAAAAAGGGTCGATGTAATGCATGCTTCTATTTGTTCCAGTTTGGGCTTGTCGAGTCCAATTCTTTGTGAAATTCGTCCTGATAAACTGAGAAGTTATTGAACGCAACGGCAACAATAGCAAAAGGAAAGAAGTTTGTTTTTTAGTTTTTGATCTAAAGGTTAGGTTTTATTTCCTTTCTTTAGTTACACTTAAAGCAATTACCGTGTTGTTTATGCGGAACAACCTTGAATAATGAAGGGGTTGTATATTTCAGTGACTAAAGATACACTATATGTGTTTCCATAACCATATTTAATGTGCTTTATGAAATTTCACACTGAAAACAGCAAAGTCTGAAAAGTATTTCCACTTTATACAACTCACACTCTGACTGAAGGGTATTTCTTTACCATATTTCAGCTACTTGTGATTTTGATTTTATTCAGCTTTATACTTCCACTCCACCACCTCTTTAAGACAAATATTATCCTTTATACTCCAGTGCATTTGTCTAATCATTTGAGTTCATTTTCATATTGTAATTGTTCATCCTTTTCATGTTCAATGAAAATGAAGCATCTACATTTTACATTTCTGATAAAACGATGGATTGATCTTCAATAATAAAACTATTGTATATTTCAGTGTGCTAAAGATACAATATATGTGTCTCCATAATTACATGTGGGTCAAGTCACGCGCCTGTCAACTTTGAATCAAAAAATTAGAATTGAGATAATGATTTCAAACTTTTTGTAGTTCAATAGTATAACGTCTTAAGTTTTTAAATCCATTAAAATTTTTGCCAAAAAAGGATTTTCAAGAAAATTACAGAACTTTTTATACAAACTAAATTCAGTCCCTCGGAAAGTTCTCTAAGAATGAATAATAACATAACTTATCACTGCTATAATTTGAAATCTCAATCATATATTTCTGTTTTCAATATAGTTTTATAACCTTTTACACACCCTTTTATCATTATAAAAATCATTTTGTCTGAAAAATTGGTGTGAATTGCTTTTTTAAGCATTTTAATATCAGATGGTGTCGGTTATGTAGGGAATTTCACTTTTCTCAAAAAACATGTTTTTTTTTAATTACTCATTAATCAAATGAGCTAAACCAATGGAAATTTCTGAAAGAAAGTATTTAACACTCTGCTTAAGCATGGCTTCATTGGAATTTAAGATTATTTTGTCACTAATGTAAAAAAAAATATTTATTTTTTTTCCCTACATAACCAAAAATAGGTCTTGAGATGAAATAGCTAGCTTGTGAAGGATTTTTTTCTTTCACTTTCTATAGATTTAACTTTTCAAATCAATAATTATTTTTAATTATTAATTATTAATAATTATATTACTCTATTGTCTTCATATGGATTTGGTGTACATGAATATTACATTCTCTGGAAAAGATTTCCTCTTAATTGAGACCAAAGGGTAGTTATCGCAGGATATTGATGGGACTCAACTTGAGCAGTCTGTCAGCTGGTATGAATGGAGCCACAGCTAAGTTACTCAAAACTGGAACAGTCTCAGAGCTTTATGAGATTTAACACTGAAAACAGCAGCTTGAAAAAACTTCCTGAATTTCATAGATTTTTTTCACTCACTTGACTTTTTTTTTGCCATTTTAAGAGTTATTCATTCATTCATTTATTGAGCTTTTGAGTTTTGAGAAGAAAAACATTTTTTAAAAATGTTGTGTACAAGGAACTAATAGGAGAACAAATGCATTATTAAATAAAGGTGATCAAGACAAAGTAGCTATTGCCATGTACACTCCTAATAACAAAATAAATTCAATATGTACCGCTAAAAAAGGATTGGGAAGAAGAAAACATATTAAATCCTACCCCCATGAGAGTAAATGCACATAAAGGAACTGGAAACACCTATTTCAAATAAAGTCTAATGTAGAAAACATTCGAGTCACATGATTGATCAGCTGATTGATCAACTGTTAGCTGCATCTTTCAAGATATCCTGATAAGGTGTGAAAACATAACTGCTGGTACAACTGGTAGAGGTGACAAAACCGAACTATTTCATCACAGCCATTTTAGATGGATGATATCTAATGGATGTTCTACTTTTTCTGCTTTATTTATTAGGGTCATATATAATGTTGCCTACAACACCGCCTGGTGGCAACACAATTCAGATTATATTATTCGCTCCAAATAAGTATATGTAAATGCACATAATTTGCATTTCTTTTTTTTTTTTTTAAGTTCACTTCAAATTCATCAAGTGTTTTATGGGAACACAGCTAGTTTGTAGGGGCTACTGTTTTACATAATTCCCTAATGAGTTTTCTTCAAGTCAACAAAGGAAATAAGTTAATTTAAGAGTAAGATAAATGATAATAAACTATTATTGCACCTAATAACAACTATGACACAATGTCCTCTGATCAAAATAACAGAACAGGACAGAGATGAACTTACCTAGAAAGTTTTTTCAGGCTGCGACTCTTGTCTCCTTTGGAGCCTTTAAGAGGGAATGACCTATTGGGACATATTAACAAAGAAAGAAAACATGGGTACATTTATTTCCACACACTATAATTTAAGAGTTTTGTTTTGTTTTTATCATATTTCAGTTTACTTGTGTTTCCATTTTATGCAACTTTGCACTTTCACCCAACTCAATGTAAGTATTTTAGTTTTTACACTAGTACATTTGTCTAACCAGTTCAGTTACTTTTCCTAATAAGACACGACACGACACGACACGACACGACAAGACAAGACAAGACAAGATAAGATAAGATAAGATAAGATAAGATAAGATAAGATAAGATAAGATAAGATAAGATAAGATAAGATAAGATAAGATAAGATAAGATAAGATAAGATAAGATAAGATAAGATCAGATCAGATCAGATCAGATCAGATCAGATAAGACTTTATTTATCCCACCGTGGGGAAATTTCACAGTAAACAGCAGCAACATACAAGAAGTGCAGAGAAAAAGACAGGTAGAAAAACCACAAACGAGTGAAAAATGAAATATAGAGAAAAATAAGGAATTTGGAATTTATATTAATATTAATATTTATAGAATTATAGAATTACAATTTAAAAAAACTACTACATTTGTTTGTCTCCTTCATGTGCAATGAAAATGACCCATCTCTATGTTGCAACTGTGATTAAGTGAAGGATTAAGCGTTTCAATCTCCTCCTCTCTAAAGGTATTTAACTCTTTAAAACCCACTTAGATTATCTGGGAAATGCATCGTCGCAAAGCTGAAAACATGATTGTCTATTTTATTGATGACATTATGTACAATTGACCATTATATGAACCTTACAGGAAGGTGATTCAACAAACTCATGCAAACTTACAGCAGTAAAATACATACCGTACTTTCCAGACTATAAGCCGCTACTTTTTTCTCGTTTTGAACCCCGCGGCTTATACAGCGATGCAGCTCAAGTATAGATTTATACAGGCTAACGGCCACCAGGGGGCGCTCTAGCAGGAAGCGCAAAAGTGAGAGACAGGTGGAAGAGGTGATGCGAAGAGGAGAAGTTTTAATCTAAACTTTTAACAATCATTTTGCGTGTCATGCACAAACCCTCATCATGGAAAACACACGAAGAAATGCATATTTTGCAGCTTTTAAGTTAAAAGCAATCCAAGTCTGTCCAAGAAGGAAATAGAGCTGCAGCACGGAAGTGCCATTGAGCAACAACGGAGGAGAGACGTAGAAGGAGTGTGGTGGAGAATTTGAGGCTGTTCAACTCCAACACTGAAGAAGACGACTGCAGTGGTTTCAATGAGCAGAAGGAAGATGAAGATAGAGATCAATAACTTTTCTGGGCTTTTTAACCAGCCGTGTTCCTGCTGTTTTACTGCCGTGTTACAGGCACTGTTTGGAAAAAAGCAGTTAAGGCATGGAAATAAATACTTAAATAATCTTTCTGTTTACCATCTTTCTGTGTAAATATCTCATGTCACAACGTGGACACCTGCAGCTTATATTCCGGTGCACCTTATAGCCCGGAAAGTACGGTATATATACTTTTTTTTCTTAAAAAGAGTGATATTTTACTTTTTTAAATGGAATTATGCATTTTAAAACATTTCCCTGTGGTCTACATAAACTGTAAATGCTATGCTTGGGTCTGAATTCTTCATTAATTCAACTCCACAGGTCCATCTTCAACCCTATTTCTGAGTGATGACATGAGAAAGGTCGTTCTGAGCGCTGGCCCTTTAAATGCACATGACCCCACCCCCTCCAGGTTGTTGACCGTGCTTCTCTGTCCCATTCAGCCACTTGTGTTCGTTAATACAACCAACAACTGAACATTTTAGGCAATCAGCTCGAAGTTTTGACATACTTTCAGTTTTCACTACAACCGCTGCTACTGACAAACAGTTACATCGTATTTGGAGAAATGTTTGTCGGAAGTCTCGACCTTATATGTGCCAAAGTCGTGACGTAACTAGTTATAGACGTAACAAATTAAAAAAGGAATTAAAACAGGTTGTAGAAATCCACTTGATTTTTGCCAAAATTGATGTAAAGATAGCTTTGCAGCACCTGGAGGGTTCAAATTCAAACTTTTTGAACTATTAGGGTCCAAATACACAAATAAATGTAGCAAAGACTAATAAAAGTGGGTTTAGATAAATATGACCTCTTTAAGTATGGTTTTGAATTGACAGTTTGATTTGTAGTCTAGTATTTTAACTGCTGTATTAGTTCAACATTCCTCTTATTTAATTCCCCTTGTGACAAAATTGCAACTCCACCTCATTTCTCTCATAAATTTTTTCTCACATGTACTGGACAAACCTGCGGGACTGAGGCTTCTGCCGATGATGGGCAACATTGTCCAGCGAAGAGGATGAATTTAAGGATGACCTCACTGAGGTTTCTGATTTCACTGGGGTCACAGAGGTTGTGGTTTGCAGGGTGGTCAGACTTTTTCTTGTCACTGTGGGACCAGCTGCCTGTGGACCACACACCTTCTCCACCTGCAAAGAAAATACAATATAAAGGTAGGATTTACAAAGGCTGATGATGGAGCTAAATGTTTTTAAGAGGAAAGCAAAGAATTCCTGCAGACATTTACACTTATAGAAATTAACTGTGATGCAAAGAGGCGAGGCCAGTAAAGGCTTACAGAAATTCGTAATGTACAGGTGTCAAACATGAGGCCCGGGGGCCACAACCGGCCCACCAAAGGTTCCATTCCGGAACCTTGAAAGCGCAGATATTAACCTGAACAGTCAAGGTTGTCCAAATCATTTTGGTTCAGGTTCCACATACAGACCAATGTGATCTCCAGTAAAAATAACAACACAATAACCCATAAATAATGACGACGACAAATTTTCTTTGTGAAAAATTATGTGGAAAAAATTTAAGTGAAAAAACTGTGAAAATATTTACATTTACAAAACTATTCTTTCACAATAAAATGCAAATAAATACATAAATAAAAACAAAGATGAACAACCCGAAATGTGCAATTTTAACAATATTCTGCCTGTTACTAAATGTTTGGTGCATTTATGGATCCACTGTGATCTGTAGTTGTGTTAATAATAACAGATGTAATATTGTAGAAATTGTTCAAATTTTAGTTCCAAACTCCAAAATTTTAACAATATTACACCAGTTACCAAATGTTTACTTAACACTGTGTGTAAATGTACATGTATAAATAAAAAAGTCGAGGCATAATATTGTTAAAATTGCACTAATTTTTCAAACAAATTTGTTTTTTTAGGTTATTCACATCTTTTTTTGTAAAATGTAAATATTTTCATAATTTAATTGGAGGGATTTTTGTACTACAACCCAAAGAAAAACTTGGATTTGTCATTATTTATAAGTTATTAAGTCATTATTTTACTAGTCTGGCCTGTTTGAGATCAAATTGGGCTAAATATGGCCCCTGAACCAAAATGAATTTGACACCCCTGTCCTAATGGTTGCAATTTTAACTTGAAAAAGCTGAACACACCACCCATACATGAGCAGGACTAGACTTAGATTTAGGTGTCAAATGAATAAGAAGCGTGGTCAAATATTTAATGAAGTGGTGTTTTCTTATTAGCGACAATTAGCGGTGTGATTATGCTTGTGTGTGTGTTTGTTTACCTCTCAGGAATCTACTCTACTAAGTCCACAATGTTCTCTCAAAGTTGGACAGCTTCTCCCTTTCTTTCTCCAGCAGTATGTGCATGCATGCATGTGTTTGTGTGTCGTCTGTTTGTCCTGAGATTAGCCACAGAAACTTTCTCATCACTCTGAACCAAGCTGCATTCTGGGTATTGGTTGTCCCGCCAACCACAGTCTTTGTCTGGCATTGGATCTGTATTCACACTCACATACACACACATGCACACAGACTGAAGGGAAACCCCACATTCTCTAAAGAATGAGTCTGTTTTTAGCCCATCTAGGTACAAGGCTTTTGTGAGGAGATCTAACTGCCAAGCTGAAAGAAACCCACGGCCTTCCTCACTCTGTGTCCAAAATTCAAATGACTTTATTATTGCCGTATATGAGCAACAGTCTGGTAATTATCCTAATTTGAGAGCAGCTCTTTAATGATGCATTTTACAGAACATTAACTTCATATTCGCACACTTATTTCTGAATGACCATTTTCTAGTGAGGGGCATCATTATGCAGGATGTAAATATTTCATACGCATCTACGTATTAAGAGCAGTAACACATTTCAATACCTCTATCTCTTCATAATATCCAACATCACCTGTCCTGTTTATGAATCCATGTTTATCTCCATCCTCTTGTGGGTCTATTTTTAAAATGTTGTTTCTTATAACCCTAAACAGGGACACAGTCTGCAAATTAGTTTAGTTACTATGGCTACAAGTCCTATATACATTAGATATACAGGGTGGGGAAGCAAAATTTACAATGAACATTTAGTTGTTTTTTTTTCTCAGCAGGCACTACGTCAATTGTTTTGAAACCAAACATATATTGATGTCATAATCATACCTAACACTATTATCCATACCTTTTCAGAAACTTTTGCCCATATGAGTAATCAGGAAAGCAAACGTCAAAGAGTGTGTGATTTGCTGAATGCACTCGTCACACCAAAGGAGATTTCAAAAATAGTTGGAGTGTCCATAAAGACTGTTTATAATGGAAAGAAGAGAATGACTATGAGCAAAACTATTACGAGAAAGTCTGGAAGATACTATTAAAGAGGAATGGGAGAAGTTGTCACTCGAATATTTGAGGAACACTTGCGCAAGTTTCAGGAAGCGTGTGAAGGCAGTTAGTGAGAAAGAAGGAGGACACATAGAATAAAAACATTTTCTATTCTGTAAATTTTCTTGTGGCAAATAAATTCTCATGACTTTCAATAAACTAATTGGTCATACACTGTCTTTCAATCCCTGCCTCAAAATATTGTAAATTTTGCTTCCTTACCCTGTACATTCAACATATATACTCATCTGTTCAATATGTCATGCAAGTGCTGCTACTAGATGTGCATTTTCTTGTTTTTATACCCACCTATACATTTATATCTATTTTTCTTGAAGATAGATTCTGTTTATTTAAATGTTATTTTGTTTTTGTCTTAATTTGTTTTGTTTTGTTTTATTTTGTTTCTTTGCATGTTCAAAATAAATAAATAAATAAACTGTCTATCTATTAAGAAGTCTTTTTTAATCTTTGTACATGGAAAAAAAAAAAAATTCGTGCTTTCTTTGCACTATGTGAGATCGCACTCAATTTTGAAGTATATTTTGTACAATGACAATAAAGAATCTAATTTTGATTCATTGCATTTGCTGCATACTTTTAAAAGCAATTTTGCCTATATGTAGAGGAAAATAAATAAAAGTTACTCGCATACACATTGTTAGTCTTCATTTTCATATTGCAGAATTAATTGCTGTTTTTATTTTGTGCTTTATTTTATTTAAATAGAATTAGAATTAAACTTTCTAACTCTTCCTGTTCAACACAGTTGTGCTGATGACTAATTAACCCTTTATCGGGCAAGTGACTATTTTTTGGTAATTCTGCATACATTATAAGACAGTTTCAGCAAGCTATAGTGCAGCGACAATCTCAGGTTCGATGTGGTCTACGGGGTCTGTAAGGTCCACTTCTGCATGAACAGTGAGTATACCTGCTTTGTTAGGTACCATGAAGTAATGGTACTAATGTAAGGAATGATGTTCAGAGGGATAATGTGGATGTGGACAGGGGTCTGGATCAGCACTTATGATGTTCTAATGTTCTAAAAGTGATGTTCTAATGTTGCAAAATACATGTTTCTTTTACTTTACATGTGTTTTTCTTCTACTTTTTATATTTACTTCTTGGATTTTTTTATTTTTTTTTTATTTTTTATTTTTTGGCAGTTATGGGGGAAGGAACCAAATGTGGTAACTTCATTGACCATGATTTTCTATATAATAATAAAACTTCACAAAAGTAATACAGTCTTATCATAAAATTAAAACAGTAAAGTTGAGATTTTGAATATCAGAGTATTTCTATGAGTGCCCTATAAAGGGTTAATGAATGAGTTGATGGATCCATCAGTTCTTACTGTAGCTGTGATGCGTGGCCCGTGCAGCTGAGCGTGCAGTATGGCATCATTCACTTGGTTTCGGACAGCTAACAGAGCTAGCTCCATGCTGTTGTGGTTGCTGCTGGTTGCTAAGGTGGCGGCTAATCGTTGGAGCAATACCACCAGACTCCCCCAGGGCTCGCCAAGTTCTGATACACCCACCTGGAATAAAAAAAATGAAAAAGTGCACAGAGAGGATCAAGAAGAATGTCGACATTTTTCATGAGTACACATTTTGACTTGTACAGACAAAAACCATTAAACCATTTATAATAGCTGCATTCCTTTTAGGTGCATCTCACCTCTGAATTGACCATGTGGTTGACTGAAATGCTTTCTATGACAGCTAAATGACACCTAGGCTTATTTTCCTTACAATTTCCAAACTTTTCTGACCACATTTCATGAACCATCTCATTCTCTGACACAGTGAGGCTGTTGCTCCTGGTCTCAGTCTTCCTCTATTTTGGCTTCACTGCATATTTTCCCTTTTATATTTTGCTTCACTGAAGACGACAAACATGTTGGGAGTTTCATTAGCCAAGAAACCAAGAAAGTTTAAGCAGGACGAACAGTGCTATCCTTGGTTTGTTCAGTAAATAAGTTTCTATTCTTGGAGCTACTAAAGTGGTTTTAAAAACTCTGAAGTGGGCAGTTAATGCTTTAAAAACACTGCCAATTCTCCTGGCATCTTCATAATTGTCTGTCTAAAAATTAATGTCTTTAATCAGAGATTTAGAAATGGAAGATTATTAGAGTGTGCATGTTATCATTTGCAATGAAATGCAAATGAAACCTACTGCCTACACATATAGTCATGGAAAAATTATTAGACCACCCTTGTTTTCTTCAATTTCTTCTTCATTTTAATGCCTGGTACAACTAACAGTATATTTGTTTGGACAAATATAATGATAACAACAAAAATAGCTCATAAGAGTTTAATTTCAGAGCTGATATATAGCCATTTGTCTGTATGGTGTTTGTAGTATAAGCCTTAGAGGGACTCATTTCCTTTACATCATACATTTGAGACTTTGACCAAAACAAAACTCCAACTACATGTCTGATACATTTTTCCTGAAGAGGATTTCTGATGATTCTGGTGGATTCCATTAGGTTCCTTTTACATTGCCTTCTTTCTGATGGGTCTTTAATTTGTAAAAACAGGTGATAGTCAAAGTCAAAGTCAGGTTTATTGTCAGTTTTGCTATATATAGTCATGGAAAAAATCATTAAACCACCCCTTGTTTTCTTCAATTTCTTGTTCATTTTAATGCCTGGTACAACTAAAGGTACATTTGTTTGGACAAATATAATGATAACAACAAAAATAGCTCATAAGAGTTTAATTTCAGAGCTGATATCCATCCATTTTCCATGTTTTCTTGATAATAACCAAAATCACTTCAGTTCTTGCATCAATATCTATGGCATTGTACAAACAAAAACAGTGCTTTTAGGCATTCCATGTTTTCTTTTCTGTCTGTTTTAGTCACATGATACACACAGGAGTTAATACTTGATTGCATAATGTTTTTGATGACTTTTGATGGTCTAATAATTTTTTTCCGCCACTATATAACTAGATCCAATGCAAACATACTAGAAACGTACTGTGTGCACATTAAAATGTACAATAATTTACAGGACTTACCAAACATCCTCTCATAACGTTAACACACAGTCCAGTACAGGGCCGTATCAGTGTCATCCCTCTGCAATGTGAACAGTATTGCATCCTCACTAAGCCCCGCCCACACTCTCTGGACAACGTTGCCTTCTCTGTTGCATTCACCACCTCTCCAGCCAGTCTCAGCAGTCGGCTCAAAGCTCGGCCCACCCCGAGTGCACGGGACAGGCTGCTGACCAGGAGGTGAGGGTGAGGTCCGAAAGGGCTGACATCCTGCCGTGTCATCCGCAAGCAGTCGTCATGACTACTAGGAAGGGAGGAATAGGACTGGGGAGACATGTGGCCGAACCCAGGATTGAGCAGACGACGATAAACCAGTGGGAAAAGATCGTTGTAGAACCGTCGCACAGTTTTGTCCAATGAAGAATTAGCATCTCCAGAAAGGTGGCGTTTAATGTCGCTAAACAGCTGAAAGACAAGGGGGCGACAGTCGGACGCCAGGGCAGAGTAGGCACTGTCGAAAAGAGTACTGGTCAGATTGGACGTGAAGGACACCAGGGACTCAAAGGTCTCTGAAAGGAGAGAAAAACAAATACACAGTTAAAGGAGTGAGATTTTACCTTTTTTAGATGGAATTATGCATTTTAAAACATTTCCCTGTGGTCTACATAAACTGTAAATGCTCTGCTTGGGTCTGAATTCTTCATTAATTCAATACCACAGGTCCATCTTCAACCTTATTTCTGATTAATGACACAAGAAAGTATGTTTTGAGCGCTGGCCCTTTAAATGCACATGAGCCACTTCACACCCTGCCTCTTCCAGGTTGTTGACCGTGCTTCTCTGTCTCGTTCAGCCACTTGTATTCATTAATACAACCAACAACTGAACATTTTAGGTAATCGGCTCGAAGTCTGGACATATTTTCAGTTTTTACTACAACCGCTGCTGCTGACAAACAATTATAATTATATTCATTTTCATCTATATACATGGATTTGTTTTCATTAGTGGTTTTCGTATTTTGAGATCCGGGTTGGGTTGGTATGGGGGTCGCCTTTGGTTCTGGGGGGGGGGGGGGTGTACTTTGTATGTCACAAAATCTTGTATCATAAAATGTGAATTTCTTTCTTTTTTTGTATTGTACTTTTGGAGAAGCAAAATTAAAATAAATAAAAAATTGATTGAAAAAAAAAAAAAAACATTTTAGGTAATTGACTCGAATTTTGGACATGTTTTCAGTTGTTAATACAACCACTGCTGCTGATAAACAATTATGGTAAACTCGGAGAGATGTTCGTCGGAAGTCTTGACCTTATATGTGCAAATGTCATGACGTAACTAGTTATAGACGTAACAAATTAAGAAGGAATTGAAACAGGTTGTAGAAATCCGCTTGATTTCTGCCAGAATGAATATATAGATAGCTTTGCAGCACCTGGAGGGTTCAAATTCAAACTTTTTGAACTATTAGGGTCCAAATACACAAATAAATGTAGCAAAGACTAATAAAAGTGGGTTTAGTAAAATATGACCCCTTTAATGAACATGACTAACAAACAAACTTAGAAAATTAGACAGTTTCTTGTCTTAAGCATCCTTGTGAGGTATTTTACTTCTCAAGTTCACAATAACACTGGTCTACAATTTTTTAGAAATGATTTGCTTCAGACATTAAATGTGCTAAATGTTACGTATTTTAATAAGATTAATTGGAAAATAAATGACAAAAGTGCCGGTTTGCTGATGTTTTCAAGGTATATGATTAAGTGTTATTACACATATATATTGGTTTATGTACATTTATATAATAGTTTTAGAAATCTTCCACTAAATAGAACCTGTAAAGTGAATGTATTCTAATGTGCAGACAGTGTTTTGAAGTAGATCTTGTAGCTCTGAGACAAATATTTCTTTTGAGTCAAACCCATTCTCTCGTTAATTCTTGAATTTCACATTTTGACCTGAGGCTGTATCTTGGAAAGTTCAGCCAATCAGCATTTTTTACTTGATTTTTCTTTATCAGTGACTCTCATGTGGTAAAATTTCATTACTTTTATTCTGGAAGAATTTTCCTGGTAGACCAGTGTAATCGACTGAGAATATTATTGTAAATTACATTTACTTTATAGGACCACAAGCTAAACAATAAGTGATGAAATGCATCCAAAGAGAGGAAGAATGTACGTTGGGGATATTCAACTACAAGTACTGGCTGGCTTCACAGTTACAAACAAATGATTACACATGGTGACACATTGTGATTTTGTTAAACTTTTTAAAATTTGTAAACTTCACTGTCCCGGAGAGGAAATGTGTCTTGGGGACAGTGTGACAGTCTACATACAGTCACAGAAAAAAATTATTAGACCACCCCTTGTCTTCTTCAATTTCTTGTTCATTTTAATGCCTGGTACAACTAAAGGTGCATTTGTGTGGACAAATATAATGATAACAACAAAAATAGCTCATAAGAGTTTAATTTCAGAGCTGATATCTAGCCATTTTCCATGTTTTCTTGATAATAACCAAAATCACTTCAGTTCTTACATCAATATCTATGGCATTGTACTGACAAAAACAGTGCTTTTAGGCAGTCCATGTTTTCTTTTCTGTCTGTTTTAGTCACATGACACACACAGGGGTTAGTACTTGATTGCATAACCATTGTTTCTGATGATTTTAGATGGTCTAATAATTTTTTCCACGACTGTAAATGAACCACATACAGTAAAGGCTGCAGTGCTTCATTATGCAAAAACTCTGTCATTTCCTTTCATTTTATTCTAATTCATCAGACTTCTGAAACTATGCTTTCTCCTGTGTTTTTGGGCTTTGGAAAAAATTACCCCATGAAGTTGCAATCTTTCAGACAGATAGGAGGGAATAAATACATGATTGACAGCTGTAATTACCATTCACTGAACAGATTCTGTCATATACTGTACAGCCTGGATGTGACTACTGTTCTACTTCACATCTCAACACAGAAGCTTGGAAATGTGGCTTCCCTTTTCCATCACAGCACAAAACAATGTCAGGTCATCAACATTTATATTTAGTCTTTTAATTTGGATCAAAAGGAAAAAGATGCTGAATGAAGGTCATACACACACACCTCCCCCCCTGCAATTTCTTATCTACCACTTAACCCTTAGCTTTGATAAGTCACTTAATTTCAAAATACATCATTTTGAACAAAGATGAGTTATGGGCTGTTGAATGTTGCAATATTATATTCAGATTCCTGGCATAAAACCGTGGTGCTTAATTAATAATTGCTGATGGAAAGTAGAAAAATACACTGACAGTTTCTTTGCATGTGGCATATGGGGCTGGGTGAATCATAAACCCCCGGATACAGGTTGAACAGGTTCAAATAGCATAAATTCTCTGCTGCAGTGGGTATGTGACACCCAATCTACATCCAGCAAAAGTGACCTCAATGCCAAGCTGTACAATTAACAATAATACACAACAACCCAGTGGGCATTCTTAGCTGTGTCAACCCAATTATGTTGTTCATGTATGCATATTTCTGCACAATATCTATCCATCTATGAAAACAAAATCATTAACATAATGTGTCAGAGTTTTTAAATACACCATACACAACATTATAATGATGCAAATATAGTCTCTATGGATAAAATGTAAATTGTTTACAGTAACTCATACATAGCACATCCAAATGTAAAACTGAAAATGGAGGCATATATGGTATTCCCATGACATGCATGCATATAAAATGTGTCATTTCCATGTCACGGCTGCGTGCACACAGTCTCTGTGTCACCGACCTTGGACTGACTTTATCCTGATGCATACGAGCCAAAATAGCACACAACTTAATTCATCTCCGAGCTCGTTTTCACTACTCTGTTATCTATAGACAGGTGATAATGAGAGTCCTATCTCATGATCCACTGTGCTTCCTATGCCTGACAGGGTCTAATAAAGTATGGGTTGTGTCAGTGTGTGTGTGCCTGCCTATGTTTGAAGCCTGCCAACTTTAAAGGGTGATGTCAATGTGGTGGCATTCTGACACACACACAGACAACTGGTAGTAAAAGACAGAGAGAAGCCTATTTATCTGTGACTTTCACCGAGTCAGTTGGCCATTTCATGTGCATGTTTATGTGCAGTTTTGGATTTCACCATCACAGCTGCAGCCAAATGACACTTCAGTGTATTAGCCAATTCATTTAAAAACCCATGAGCAAAAGAAAAACAGACATCAAATAACCAGGAGCTTTGACAGAGTCGTCCAAAGCTCAAATGTTTTGGAAGATCTCCACTTAGGTTTATGCTGCAGCCACAAACACTTTCATCCAAATGGAAATGAATGAAGTCACAATGAGTGCAGTGTGAAGAGGTTTGCACATGAGGCCTCACTAGGATGAAGCACTCAGTCAGAATGTCTTGCTTTAATGTGTTTGCATGCCCATGTCCTGGCTATAGCAACTGAAATACAGACAGCATCAAATGACATGGCAAAGACTTCTTTGGGGTCATGTGATTAGCTCTTTACCCTCTGTGATTGGATGACAGCTGCAACGTAGAGGAAAGGGCAATAAGGTCTAGTAGAAAGACACACGCAAGCAGACTCATACACTTAAGTCATCCCTCGGGTGTAAATAGAGCCCAACTACAACCACTCTGGGCATGTTGTAGGTTCTCTGGTGGGTTCTAATCACTGTACTCTGGAGAGGATTCTTTCAGAAACAGCTCAGCTGTTTAAGAACTCAGGAATTCATTAAATGTCAAACATGTAGAGTTTAAATCTGTATCAATAAATGTTTTTCACTACAAGTAATTCCATAGCCAACTTGCAGATGCACAACCTGACATTAAATTGTAATATTTAACAACTGTCTATTAAAACACCCAACTTACGCATGTAAGTTCAAAATACATTCCCCTTTAAAGTTCTCATGCCCATCTGACTCTACAGCAGCTGTGTTTGACTTTACAGAGCAGTGAACTTACATTGTATAAAGCACAAGTACATTTAAACCAGTATTCAGTGGAATACATGTATGCAGTGAGTGTTAGCTGTCTGCTCTCTCTGGTCCACAGAGAATGACTTTTATATGATCCTAAATAAGTTCATGGATTTTTCTTTTTTGTTAACAGAGCTTTTGAAGTAATTAAAATTCAAATAACTGCAACAGATTGTAACTTTGTCTCCTGTGACTTGTTTTGGCCTTGTTCAACCCTTCTTTGTGTATGGGTGTTTCCCATTAATTTTACCCATGGATGGCTTCGTCATCCACCGGGCATAAATAGCAGCTGAAACAGAGCCTGGGTGCAGTCAGATGGAGCAGGGGAGGAGAGACAGAGACACAGAAAAAGAAAACAGAGAGGTACATGTTTGCCATGTCTGTCTGCTAGGTTTCATCAACTCTACCCCTCTCATAATCTGCACACTGCGTGTGCATCACACATACACACATAACCACACAAGCTCCCTCCCTCCCTCACACACAGACTGGTGAATAGCGTTGAAAGACAAGTGGACAAGCAGAGTATTCTTCCTCCTATTCAGAGCAGCCCGTTAGAGACCGGCTGTTGCCAACGGCAACAACACTTTGGTGCGGATACGTACTGAATGTAAACATTCTCTGTCCCTCGCTCTCTCATTGGTCAAGAACAAAACCTGATTATTGCAAAGACAGAGACAGACAGACAGAGAAAGAGAGCAGAGAGTTGTAACAAAGTTTTCCGCTGCTTCCTCTGAGAGTTTGCTCTCTCAAAGACTCAATCGAACATCAGTTGTTTGTTTGGCTAGCCACTGTGGCGCCTCACAAAATAAATTAGCCTCACACCACCATCCTGACACAAACTAGCTATTTCATGATGAACACACAAAGTGAGAATGACAGGGGGGCTACAGGCACTTGACAAAACTGTTCAAACTAAAATCACCACAGCCATTCAAGTCAATAATGTGTCAGTCAGAACACATTTATGAGGAGAACATGGTTCCTGTGCAGGATGACTCATAACTGAGTTACAGTCCACTTCAGTGACACATGGTCCTGTCTCCCTCCAACTCTGCTTCCCTCACCTTGGTAGGCCTTGGTGTGTCCAGCTATCAGGTATTTGAGTTCAAAGCTGTAGGATCGCATCTTCTGCTGCGTCTCACTGCGGACCGCCATCATGTAGCTGTCCTCCATCTTACTGGTACAGCAGCTGGGCCCAGGGTGGACACAAATACGCAGAGACTCATCTGTAAGACAGAGACGGACAAAATGGCATCAGAACAGAACTGAAGAAGTCTCATCTGGCACAAAATAGCTTTGGTTAACAATTACAAATAAATATTAGCATTTATATGAAGCCATAACACTTTTTATAGTTAAAAGAAATAAGCATATGTCTGGGAAATATCAAATATAAAAGACTGAAGAATGACAAATGTTTGTTCTTAAAGGTTCTGTGTGGAATATCTAGTGGCATCTACTGATGAAACTGCAGACTGTATAAAAAGGTCTTCAATACAGCTTGTGTTTGGTTTGTCTGTTCTGTTTTTGATAAAGAAGATAATAACTCTGAATAACACTCAAACTTATTAAGAGACAGAAATGCACCTAAAATGTAAAACAGAAGAACTCCATTCAGAGCTACCATGGAGACCTAGCTATTTTGATGTTGCATTTATTATTTAAGATTTAATATAAAAAAAATAAAATAAAAAAAAAAAACAATCCATTATCAACACTGTATTACTACCTAACGGACCAATTAGTAAGTGTTCTTCTATGTCACATAAGTTAATCACTGTAACCAAACAGACTTTAACCCTGTAATGTCAAACGTATCATATTTGATACATGATTTTTGAATCCCTCTACATGATCAGAGTGATATTTCTTTTCTTGAAAAACCTGATGCATACAATTAGATACATGCAATACACCAATAATCCACCAGGGGGGAGGAATTTGTTCACCAGAGGCCTTTCCAGTGACACTGAATTACCAGTTTGTTAAACATGTTTGTCAATCAATCAATCAAATTTTATTTATATAGCACCAAATCATACCAAAAGTTATCTCATGACACTTTACATATAGAGCTGGTCTAAACCAGACTCTCAAGCCAATTTACAGAAACCCAACAGAATCCTCCAGGAGCAAACACTTGTGTCATATTACATATTTGTTTGTTTAAAAATAATATGTTAGCACTGAGACCTGATGTATCAAATATGATACAAAAATGAAACTTGTACATAGAAATTGATATTTGAAAAAAAAAAACACTTTTTGGTTGTTCAGAAGGACCAATAAAAGCTCCAGTTTCAAAGACCTGGAATTTTTCTGTCAGTGATTTAATGGTTCAGGTTTTACAGGGTTAAAATGAATGGTATAATTTACCTTTTGGAACCAACTATAATGACATGCACAGTTGATGACACCTCGACACACACCAAAATGTGTGTGTGTGCGCATGTATGTGTGTGTGTGCCTACACGCGTGTGTGTGTGTGTGTGTGTGTGTGTGTGGGGGGGGGGGGGATGACTGGCATAACTAGACTGCTGAAAGCCAAGTTGACAGGCAGCTGACCAAGATCAAGGCAGAGAGAGATGAGAGGAATGAACCACTCACCTACACTATGTCTGACTTAACACACGCACAGCACAAAGGTATGTGACAGCTTAAGCTATTCATACTAACCATGGCTGGCAATGGAAGAAATGACTGAGCTGGTTACTGTTCATTGGTTATGGAATGCCACTGCTTATTTGCAATTAGGGCAGCACATTGGTCGTCCAACATACGCAGAGCTCAACCAAGGTTTCTGCTGCAGGATTCAGCTTTAGTTTTAGTGGCATCTCACAAATAAAGCTGTAGATTACAACCAGGAGATGCTTCACCACATCTTCCCTTATGGTGGTGGGGGAAAAAAAAAACATGAAAATACCTCTTTGGAGCCAGTGTTTGGTTTGATCTGTGCGCTTTAGTTGAGGGGATATTAGCCACGCACTTACATTTAGAAGGTGACAGTAATGTACCTGAATGCAGGAAATCAATTAGTATAAAATGGAAGAAAGAGAAGAAAAGGACGTCTGATCTAAGCTGTTGCTGAAACATGGGAATCTGTGGAAGCAATCTGCTCCCTCTGAGATACAGTTGTGGAAAAAATTATTAGACCACCCCTTGTTTTCTTCAGTTTCTTGTTCATTTTAATGCCTGGTACAACTAAAGGTACATTTGTTTGGACAAATATAATGATAACAACAAAAATAGCTCATAAGAGTTTAATTTAAGAGCTGATATCTAACCATTTTCCATGGTTTTCTTTAGGGATGCACTGATACCGATACCAGTATCAGGTATCGGGTCCGATACTCAGGGTATGTACTTGTACTCATACTCATAAAAATACTACGATACAACTGCACCGATACCACTTACTGTAGTGTGACATTCGCAGTTAAGTGCAGCAGGTATGTGGCGGAGGAGTAATGTCAGCAGTGTGGAGATTTTTCTAAATAAATGACGTGACAAAAGTAATGTTAAAAACACAGATGGATACGAAGCGTTCTGTCCATCCTCTGCATACATTCCATCCATTTTCCAGGCGCTCGTGGATGCATTCCCAGATGGAGAATACCACCAGGAACCATGGAGGTAGAGGATCTTTTCAAAGAGCGACTGTGTGAGTTAGTGAAAAACTACTGACACATTTATGACAACTACCCTCATCAATATCAATATCATTAGTATCCACATAAGTGTTTCCTCTGTCATCTCCATGTTTATTATTACTGACTTTCTTTTTCTCAAAAAACTTTACTTTTCTTCGTGGTATTTGTCCAGTATGGTTGATTAAGAGCGGCACCCCCTGGTGGATTGACTGAGAAACGCTCATTCCAACACATTAAATGTCAGTACTAGCACTTTGTTCCACTCAGACTAATGACAACGACAATAAAGCACATTTTCAAAAGGAACTAAGAACTGCAAAGGTAACACTGGGTTACAAAAAAATGTTTTTTGCAAGTTGTCTAGGTTTTTTCAGCTGAATTAGGACCATTTTGCACCACTAAATCCAAAAATGACATCTGTTTTTCTCAATCAGGTCAGGTTTTTTTGCTAATTTGATTTTGAAAAATTTGATCTTCTCACAAAATATAATAATTAATACCAAAATAATATTGGTAAGCACACTTTATGAAACTTGTGACTTGATTCCTGTTAGGTACAATGGCGTATTCACCGCAGATGTAGCAGAATACATCAGGCTTATTTTTGCAAGATCTTCTAGTCGAAGCCATTTCATTCACCTGTAATATTAAAAAACCCATTAATCATAAATTGGCAAAAGTAAAATCTTCAGAACTCGTTTATTCCAAGAAATATGAAAGAATTTTGTATCATATGATGTGAAAATGCCCATAAATGTAAGCAAAAATGTTAAAAAGTCAATATGTAGCATAGTTCAGAAAGTTGACCTGATTGAGCAAAATTAATGTGATTTTTGGATTCAGCACACCAAAATTATCCTAAATCAGCTGAAAAAACTTAAACAATAAATTTGTTGTTGACCAGTGTAATATTAAGTACTCATATTGGTACTTGGTATCGGCAAGTACTCAAATGTAAGTACTTATACTTGTACTCGGTCTAGAAAAAGTGGTATCGGTGCATCCTTAGTTTTCTTGATAATGATTACATTTACTTTTTGAGACCATAAGCCAAACAATAAGTGATGAAATGCATCCAACAAGATGAAGAATGTATGTTAGGGATATTCAACTACAAGTACTGGCTGGCTTCACAGTTACATAAAAATGATACACATTGTGACTTTCTTAACCTTTTCAAATAAGTAAACTTCATTGTCTTCATTGGGGACAGTGCAACAGTCTACATACAGTCACTGAAAAAAACTATTAGACCACCCTTGTTTTCTTCAATTTCTTGTTCATTTTAATGCCTGGTACAACTAAGGGTACATTTGTTTGAACATATATAATGATAACAACAAAAACAGCTCATAAGAGTTTAATTAGCAGCTGATATCTATCCATTTTCCATGTTTTGTTGATAATAACCAAAATCACTTCAGTTCTTACATCAATATCTATGGCATTGTACTGACAAAAACAGTGCTTTAAGTCATTCCATGTTTTCTTTTCTGTCTGTTTTAGTCACATGATACACACAGGAGTTAGTACTTGATTGCATAACCATTGTTTTTGATGACTTTTGATGATCTAATAATTTTTTCCATGATTGTATAAAGGGCTAGTTATAAGCAAACATGTTTCTTATTTTCAGGTGATTATACACAAATGATAACATAATTCTGAATACTGTGTTCCTTTTCTGCAGTTAGAGCTCCTAAATCTTCTAAAATCTTACACAGTGGACCTTAAGTACATAATAACCATTACACAAGTGCCTGAGCCAGAGTGATTCAGCAAACTGGCATCCTTCACTTGTCTTGAACTTATCCAGAATTGGTTCAACCATGAGTGGGAAACATTTGTGTCATGTGGAGGAAGAGAAGAGGACTCAATCATCATCATGGCATTTAAGGGTATGGATGAATGACAAAATAATGGAAAAGTCTGATAGGAGTGATCTATTCCAGGTTGGAAAATGAGAGAAAATCTTTTGGGAGAATGGTGTTCATCCCTCTAGTAGAGTTCAGAAGTGGAGAATCAATGCCAAAGAGTACTAAAGTTGTTCTGGCACATGACACTGTATTGTCTTTAACCCATAAAGACCCAAACATCCATTACCGACCAAAACCATCTACTGATCTAAAATGTTTAATACCTATTGATCCACTAATCCTATCAATACATGTAAACAATGGGTGTAAAATGCAGTTTGTCATCTTTTCATGGTCATCAGATATGACCCATTTGGACGTTCAGAGGCTCCCTAGTAAACATGGAACAGCATTGAATCACCAAGAAAACCCATTTAATTTGATCAATGACAGTGGATGGAGACACTTGTTTTATGTTCAGTTAATGATAAATTTGACGGAAAAAGTCATTTTTAGCTCCACCAGGAGGTATTGCGATCTCTTTGCTTTGTGTGCATGTTTGCGTGCATGTTTGTTTGTTAGCAAGATAACTCAAAAAGTTATGGGCAGATTTGGATGAAAATTTCAGGAAATGTTGATACTGGCACAAGGAAGAAATGATTAAATTTTGGTGATCAGATGGGGGGGGGGCAGACCTGTCTTGGTGGAGGTCTGTGCTCTCTGAGTGCTTTTCTTGTTTTCCCCTGTTTTCTCTGATTTTGATATGACAGCCCTCAACTTTAATCTGAGCTTTTATGAACATCTTCATGATCAGTAAGTTAAATACAGGAAAATAGCTTGTTTATACTGATAACATACAAAATACAGAGGATAATATTGTAAATAAATGGTGATAAATCACTTAGGAAAGGTTAATTCAATTTTGGAATGAACATAAAAGTAGCTCTGGGTCTTTATTGGTTAATCAATTGCCCATCTGTACATCACAATTTTGCTATTTTAAAATTTAACAAGGGTGGATTCATCTTGATATGCATTGAGCTTGATGGTGAATGTAAACAATACCCTGTAAAGGTCCAGGTTCTACTTATAACACACAAACATCCATGTAACACACATAATACTTATATACAGTTGCTGAAAAGATTATTAGACCATCAAAAGTCAGCAAAAACAATGGTTATGCAATCAAATACTAACTCCTGTGTGTATCATGTGACTAAAACAGACAGAAAAGAAAACATGGAAAACCTAAGAGCATTGTTTTTGCAGTACGATGCCATAGCTATTGATGTAAGAACTGAAGTGATTTTGGTTATTATCAAGAAAACCATGGAAAATGGCTAGATATCAGCTCTGAAATTAAACTCTTATGAGATATTTTTGCTGTTGTTATTATATTTGTCCAAACAAATGTACCTTTAGTTGTACCAGGCATTAAAATGACCAAGAAATTGAAGAAAACAAGCTTGGTCTAATAATTTTTTCCACAACTGTACACCCAAGTATCTATTAACTGCATATTTCTATATCATATTTATCTGCCAAGTCACAATCCCTGTTTCACATCATGATAGTCAAATCCACAGTCTACAGAAACTGTTTTTGTAGCACATGGTGGCTTTACCTTTAACATGTCATTTATTTGTATGTTTCTCAAGCACATTAACCCACAGCCAACTGGGTAAATTGCCTATGTGAGATGTGTGTGTGTGTGTGTGTGTGTGTGTGTGTATTTTATCTACCCAGGTGGTCTCATTGAGATCAGAATTCGTAATTCACAACAGAACAACGGACAAAAGAACGCATTCCCATTCAACCACACCAGAGCATGCCAACCTACAACCAACCGCTGAAAAAGAACTGAAACAAAAACAAAAAATATTATGTAATTAAACTTCCAGATTCAGGAAGAGAATAGCAGCAGCAGCAGCAGCAGAAACACTAGACTGTCTTGCATCTATTTTGGTTGCTGAATGCTACTTGTTTAACCACAGGCAAACGTTATAGTGATATAACAATGACATCCTGCACCTGTGTGAGTGTTATATACAAATGACTCTCACAGACTGCCTTATGACTGGCAACTAAAGATAACCAAGCATAATGAGCATGATGTAAAATTATATAAGAGGAGGTCAGAATTAGATGAGTGGATTATGTCGAGATAATCCAACTCATCATTTTGACGACCTATGAAATCACTACAACAATTTTAAAAAAAGCTTTGTGAAGTGTTTTTAGGTTACAATTTCTCACTCAAAAGATCAGTAGTTGTTCATTCAACACAGAATAATTAGCACAGAGATACTCAAGATTCCAATCAACAAGAGCAGATAAAATGTATTAAATACACCCTGTAATATTTCAATAGATCTACTGTGTGTTTCTACTTTTTAATAACATTTAAACCACTCATTTTTTCCATCACACCGCTCTAATTCAGGTAAATTGCAGTTTCTCAGCTGTTCAGCCGCATCAGATATGAAGCATTTAGATGTTCAAAGGAAATGTTGTGACTTTCTGCAACACTGATTCACCATTAAAAGCTATGTAGTTTGACAAGTGAGTGGTTGGAGACTTGCCTATACACTCAGTTAATGTTATATTTTGATGAAAAGGTCACTTTATCCTCAGTTTTCCCTGTTTTTGCGTCTGAGTTTTCATGAACATCTTCACGATCAGTGAATTAAATATAGGAAAATACCTGGTTTAGACGGAAAATGCGTAGAGTATTATTATAATATATGGATAGAAATTACATAGGAAAGGTTAAATGTAGAGAAAAATGGATTTCAAAATCATCTTTAAGCGTTAAATAAATCCCAAAATAGGACTTATTCCACTGTAAATTCAATCCAGACCAGATGTGAGACCTTTACTAGTTCATAATGTAGTTAAGTGATCTTGTATTTCATGTTTAATATTTTCATATTGCCATGATTTTATGGACATGTACATGATCAGTCAGTTAAATATAGGAGAACACCTGCTTTATACTGGAAAACATGCAAAATGCAGGGAAATAACATATAATTAATGGTGACAAATCGCATAGAAAGGGTTAAATGTGGAGAAAAATTAATTTGGAAGTCACATTAAAGGGTTCTGAAGGGTTAAGTAAATCCCAAAATAGGAGTTTCTCCACTGTAAATTCAATCCAGACCAGATATGAGACCTTTACTAGACTATAATGTAGTTAAGTGATCTTGTATTTCATATTTAATATTTTCATATTGCCATGATTTTATGGACATGTACATGATCTGTCAATTAAATATAGGGAATTAAATGCTTTATAATGGAAACCCTGCAAAATGCAGGGAAATGACATAATTAATGGTGATAAATCACACAGAAAAGGTTAAATGTGGAGAGAAATGCATTTGGAAGTCACCTTTAAGGGTCTTTAAGAGTTAAGCAAATTCCAAAATAGAACTTTCCCCACAGTAAATGGATGTGAGACCTTTGCAGGACTATAATGTATTTCATATCTGATGTTTTCATATTGCCATGATTTTATGGACATGTACATGATCAGTCAGTTAAATACAGGAAAATACCTGCTTTAAACTGGAAAACATGCAAAATGCAGGGAGATAACAATTAATGGTGATAAATCGCATAGAAAGGGTTAAAAGTGGAGAAAAATTCATTTGGAAGTCACCTTTAAGGGTGTTTAAGGGTTTAGTAAATCCCAAAATAGAACTTTCTCCACAGTAAATGGATGTGAGACGTTTGCAGGACTATAATGTTGTAGATAATCTTTCATATTTCCAGGATTTTATGGACATGTAAATGATCAGTCAGTTAGATATAGGGAAATGCCTGCTTTAAACTGGAAAACCTGCAAAATGCAGGGAGATAACATATAATAAATGGTGATAAATTGTATAGAAGGGGTTAAACATAGGAAAACAAATAATTTGGAAATCACCTTTAAGGGTTTTTAAGGGTTAAGTAAATCCCAAAATAGAACTTTCTCCACAGTACATTCAATCCAGACCAAATGTGAGACCGTTAATAGACTTTAATATAGTTAAGTGAGCTTGTATTTCATATTTAATACTTTCATATTGTCATGATTTTATGGACATGCACATGATCAGTCAATCAAATACAGGAAAATACCTACTTTAAACTGGAAAAAATGCTAAATACAGGGAGTTAACATATAATAAATGGTGATAAATCGCATAGAAAGGGTTAAATACAGGAAAATACCTGCTTTAAACTGGAAAACATGCAAAATGCAGGGAGATGACATATAATTAATGGTGATAAATTCCATAGAAATGGTTAAATGTAGAGAAAAAGTCACCTTTAAGGATTTTTAAGGGTTAAGCAAATCCCAAAATAGAAGTTTCTCCACAGTAAATGGATGTGAGACCTTTGCAGGACTATAATGTATTTCATATGTGATGTTTTCATATTACCATGAGCATGTCCATGATCAGTCAATTAAATGTAAGAAAATACCTGCTTTATACTGGAAAACATGCAAAATGCAGGGAGATAACATACAATAAATGGTGATAAATCGCATAGAAAGGGTTAAATGTAGGAAAAAAATTAATTTGGAAGTCACCTTTAAGGGTGCTTAAGGGTTAAGTAAATCCCAAAATACAACTGTCTCCACAGTAAATGGATGTGAGACCTTTGCAGGACTATAATGTATTTCATATGTGATGTTTTCATATTGCCATGATTTTATGGACGTGTACATGATCAGTCAATTATATATAGGAAAATACCTGCTTTATACTGGAAAACATGCAAAATGCAGTGAGATCACATATAATTAATGGTAATAAATTGTATAGAAAGGGTTAATTGTGGAGAAAAATTAATTTGGAAGTCACCTTTAAGGGTGTTTAAGGGTTAAGTAAATCTCAAAATAGAACTTTCTCCACAGTAAATGGATGTGAGACCTTTGCAGGACTATAATGTATTTCATATGTGATGTTTTCAGATTGTGATGATTGTATGGACATGTACATGATCAGTCAATTAAATACAGGAAAACACCTGCTTTAAACAGGAAAACATGCAAAATGCAGGGCGATAACATACAATTAACTGTGATAAATCTCATAGAAAGGGTTAAATGTGGAGAAAAGTTAATTTGGAAGTCACCTTTAAGGGTGTTTAAGGGTTAAGTAAATACCAAAATAGAACTTTCTCCACAGTAAATGCATGTGAGACCTTTGCAGGACTATAATGTTGTAAATAATCTTTCATATTTCCATGATTTTATGGACATGTACATGATCAGTCAATTAAATATAAGGAAATACCTGCTTTAAACTGGAAAACATGCAAAATGCAGGGAGATACCATATAATAAATGGTGATAAATTGCATAGAAATGGTTAAATGTAGAGGGAAAAGTCACCTTTAAGGGTTTTTAAGGGTTAAGTAAATCTCAAAATAGAACTTTCTCCACAGTAAATGGATGTGAGACCTTTAACAGGACTATAATGTATTTCATATGTGATGTTTTCAGATTGTGATGATTGTATGGACATGTACATGATCAGTCAATTAATTACAGGAAAACGCCTGCTTTAAACAGGAAAACATGCAAAATGCAGGGCGATAACATACAATTAATTGTGATAAATCGCATAGAAAGGGTTAAATGTGGAGAAAAGTTAATTTGGAAGTCACCTTTAAGGGTGTTTAAGGGTTAAGTAAATACCAAAATAGAACTTTCTCCACAGTAAATGCATGTGAGACCTTTGCAGGACTATAATGTTGTAAATAATCTTTCATATTTCCATGATTTTATGGACATGTACATGATCAGTCAATTAAATATAAGGAAATACCTGCTTTAAACTGGAAAACATGCAAAATGCAGGGAGATACCATATAATAAATGGTGATAAATTGCATAGAAATGGTTAAATGTAGAGGGAAAAGTCACCTTTAAGGGTTTTTAAGGGTTAAGTAAATCTCAAAATAGAACTTTCTCCACAGTAAATGGATGTGAGACCTTTAACAGGACTATAATGTATTTCATATGTGATGTTTTCAGATTGTGATGATTGTATGGACATGTACATGATCAGTCAATTAAATATAAGGAAATACCTGCTTTAAACTGGAAAACATGCAAAATGCAGGGAGATAACATACAATTAATTGTGATAAATCGCATAGAAAGGGTTAAATGTGGAGAAATGTTAATTTGGAAGTCACCTTTAAGGGTGTTTAAGGGTTAAGTAAATACCAAAATAGAACTTTCTCCACAGTAAATGCATGTGAGACCTTTGCAGGACTATAATGTTGTAAATAATCTTTCATATTTCCATGATTTTATGGACATGTACATGATCAGTCAATTAAATATAAGGAAATACCTGCTTTAAACTGGAAAACATGCAAAATGCAGGGAGATACCATATAATAAATGGTGATAAATTGCATAGAAATGGTTAAATGTAGAGGGAAAAGTCACCTTTAAGGGTTTTTAAGGGTTAAGTAAATCTCAAAATAGAACTTTCTCCACAGTAAATGGATGTGAGACCTTTAACAGGACTATAATGTATTTCATATGTGATGTTTTCAGATTGTCATGATTGTATGGACATGTACATGATCAGTCAATTAATTACAGGAAAATGCCTGCTTTAAACAGGAAAACATGCAAAATGCAGGGAGATAACATACAATTAATTGTGATAAATCGCATAGAAAGGGTTAAATGTGGAGAAATGTTAATTTGGAAGTCACCTTTAAGGGTGTTTAAGGGTTAAGTAAATACCAAAATAGAACTTTCTCCACAGTAAATGCATGTGAGACCTTTGCAGGACTATAATGTTGTAAATAATCTTTCATATTTCCATGATTTTATGGACATGTACATGATCAGTCAATTAAATATAAGGAAATACCTGCTTTAAACTGGAAAACATGCAAAATGCAGGGAGATACCATATAATAAATGGTGATAAATTGCATAGAAATGGTTAAATGTAGAGGGAAAAGTCACCTTTAAGGGTTTTTAAGGGTTAAGTAAATCTCAGAATAGAACTTTCTCCACAGTAAATGGATGTGAGACCTTTAACAGGACTATAATGTATTTCATATGTGATGTTTTCAGATTGTGATGATTGTATGGACATGTACATGATCAGTCAATTAAATATAAGGAAATACCTGCTTTAAACTGGAAAACATGCAAAATGCAGGGAGATACCATATAATAAATGGTGATAAATTGCATAGAAATGGTTAAATGTAGAGGGAAAAGTCACCTTTAAGGGTTTTTAAGGGTTAAGTAAATCTCAAAATAGAACTTTCTCCACAGTAAATGGATGTGAGACCTTTAACAGGACTATAATGCATTTCATTTGTGATGTTTTCATATTACCATGGGATGGGACTGACCTGTTCCCGGTGTGTCTGGCACCAGCTCCACCGGGCCTATCTGGCGCATCATGTAGGCTGTCTTCACCTCATGACAGCTGTCCGCATCGGCTGATCCACAGGCAGCCTCCGGTAGAAAAACCACACAAAACAAAATCACCCAAAACAAGTCCGCGTTTCGCAAGGCTGCACGGAACATCGCAACATCTCAGTGAAAAATGGAAGAGAGGAAGACAAGGGGGGAAAAGTGTGTGGATGAGTGTGAGTCCGTGAACGTCCCACTGTGACTGAAAACTTCATCTACAGCCTGGGTCCGCCTGAAGCCAGGGATCAGCCCCGGAGCCCCCCCCCCCTCCCCCTCCCACTGCTGTCTCTACCCATCTGCCCGTCTCTCATGTCTCTCTCACTTCAGATGAATCACCCACTGAGCCCACACGTGTATTTAAATTCTTCTTATACCTTTAAAATATAATAATCTTTTACCTTCTATCTCAAAAACATATAATTCTAAACTTAACTCAATAAACAATAACAATAACAAATAAATCTACACTTATTGTTAGATTTGCACTGAACTTTATGAAGTTAAATAGACATTTTTAATCAACCATAAGCTATTAAATACAGTTATACAGCTTTTATATTATGTAACTTGCCTCTGTAACTTTATGAACCATCCACCACTGTAGCTGCAGGATGCGGACTCATTGGTTTAGATGTAGCATGGACGCCCCCTGCTGGTCTTCCAGAGCTCCAGGCAAAATCAAGTTCTAATACAACACAGGTGTCAAACATGCGGCCCGGGGGCCAAATCCGGCCAGCCAAAGGGTCCAGTCCGGCCCTTGGGAAGAATTTGCAAAATGCAAAAACTACACTAAGATATTAACAATCATTTTAGTTCAGGTTCCACATTCAGACCAATTCAATCTCAAGTGGGTCAGACCAGTAAAATACTATCATAATAACATAGAAATAATGACAATTCCAAATTTTTCTTTGTAAATGTAAATATTTTCATGTATTTACACTAAAACAAAGTATAATTTTGCAAAAAATGTGAATAACCTGAACAAATATGAACAACCTGAAATGTCTTAAGAGTTTTTTTTTTTTTTTTTTTTTCAATTTTAACAATATTCTGCCTGTTACTAAATGTTTTGTGTATTTGTAGATCCATTGTGATCTGTAAGTTATAACGTATATGTGTAAATGATAAACTGAGGCAGAATATTGTTAAAATTACACTTATTTTTTTCAGTTTGTTCATGTTATTCACATCTTTTGAAAGGATAGTTTGTAGTTGTAATCCTTTTCATAGTGTACATTAACTTTTTTAACTCTAAAACATTGAGAAAAGTTTGGAGTTGACATTATTTATATATTATTGTGTTATTATTTTACTGGTTCGGCCCACTTCAGATCAAATTTAGCTGAATCTGGCCCGTGAACTAAAATGAGTTTGACACCCCTGTAATACAAGGTTTTCTGTCCTTGTTATTCTCCGCAGTAGTCCTGAGGTTTTCATACACACCTGTAAGTGTGTAAGTGTAAATTATTTTTATTTTATTTGTTTGTTTGTTTTTTTTTACTTATTTTTCTAAAGCAAATTTTCAATCACATTGTTTTTTTCATGCCTAAAGAGAAATAAAAACACTCAGGAAAAAAATTTTGATTAAGGTTCTCATAATTCGTGCATGAAAGGGTTAAAAAAAACAATGCGACTGAGCTTTTTTCTTTTTAGAGAGTTGCAAAAATGTCCACTCAGCTGGACACCATGAGTTTAATTTTTGAAGCAAAGAATCATGTGTTTACTGATATACTGTGTAAAAACTGTGAAATAAAAACATTTTAATGCTGCTAATGTGATGTTTTCTCACATTTTAACATACTCCACTAGTCATTACTCATTTCATGGTGATAATTTGCAAAAAAAACAAACAAACAACAACAACAACAACAACAACAACAACTTTTTGCTGTTAATTAGAGTCTAATAACAATAACAAGGAATTGATTTACACTCAAACATGGTAGATCAGGTTTATCTAGAACAGCAAAGTTACAGTAATGTTATCAAATGCAGTGTATGGGATGATGCATAAGCACCAAATGTGTCAGCTGGTATGAAACTAAAACAACAAAATCCATGAATATACAAAAGAACAGCTGCAGAGTAACTGTCCACTGTAGAGACCACTATGCATGAAAGGGTTAAAAAAAAAAAAAAAATGCAGTCTTGACCCCTTAGTTTTATCTCATTTCAAGCCAATCCTTTTTAAAATACTGGAGAAAATTACTCTCATCGCAGCTGAAGTTCTATTTTTCAGAGGGATGGCAATATTTAGAATCAGAATCAGCTTTATTGGCCAAGTATGCAAACACATACAGGGAATTTGGCTTCAGTTTTTCTTTACTCATGACATACAATTTCAACATAAACCCAAACACACTTAATCCTCCGGTATCCTGTCCAGCAAGGCCCTTACTAAGCACCAAGTGTGCCATTTTGGCACACTTGTGGAATAATGTCAAAAAAAATTTCATACAGTTTGTTTTTAATTCTTTTACACTTTTTTCTATTTCATCAACTTGAGCCGTAAATAAAAATACCAAATACTCAATAACTGTCACATTTTTTAACCCTTTAAATGCTGTGTTTGTAATGTAAACAAACCATTTTTTTGGATGCAAAAAACACAAAAAATTATTTTTTTTCAATATACTACATAAAAAGTGGATCACATATTATTTGATTTTTGCAGCCTGGCATATGTCAATGGTTTACTCCAACATTGGTTAATCTGCATTATCATTATTGGCGCTAGGTCAAATGTTCAAAAATACTAGCATCTGTCACCAAGTGTGCCAAAATGGCACACCTATAAATCAAACTATTAAATATTATATATTGATTTATTTTTCTGCTCTAATTTGATTTTATTTTTGTAAATCAAGCACAGCCCTAATCATACATATCAAATAATCATTCATTTTAGATTTTTTTTTAACCCTTTAAACGGTTTCTTTTCATCATGATGTCACTACATTTTTTGATGCAAAAAACACAAAATATGTTTTGTTTTGTTTGTTTTTTTTTGTTTGTTTGGTTTTTTTTTTTCAAAATACTACATAAAAATTGGATTACATATTATTCGATTTTTGCCGCCTGGCACAAGTCAATGATTAACAGCAACATTAACAACGTTAAGAAATTAATTTAGACCCTCACCTCTCAAATGAAGCCCAGATTTCAGTAAAAGCAGGATTTATGCCTTAATGGCTTTCAGATCAAAAACAGTGGTTATAATGGAGAAATAATTCATTTTAGGCAGACTTGGGGGACAGATGCTAGTCTTGTAATTTTCTTTTGTTTACAATGTGCAAATTTTAGTTGGTGGCCAGAATTTTAAAGACCATGCACAAATGAACAACTTTTGAATTCTAACCTTATTTAAATTGTGAAAAATAATACAAAGTTTTTAAACACGAAGAGCAAAGTGTGCCTAAACAGTGCACCCGGATACCGGAGGGTTAAACATAGACATAATATAAACAAACATTCAGCTAGAGTCAAGGACAACAATGGGTTGAGAATAGCTAAGATAAACATGAATAACTGGGTAGATGTGTACAGAGCACCATCTATTAAAGATATATGTTTATGTATATATTATTTACAGTGGATTTATATTTTAATATGTAATATGTACTTCTGTAGTGTTCCAGTCTGGTGTTAAAACTCTACACAAAACAGAATGAGCACTTTTAAAGGTTTTCAGTTACATACTTTTAGCAACTTGTTGACATTATTTTTGATGTTGGATCCAGTGGACCATAGTATTCGTGTCTTGTCTAGAACACTTGTTCAGCATCTAAGGTGCAGCCCTGGCTTGGTTTCATTCCTACCTTTCCAAGAGATGTTTTGTGTTAGTGGTGATGATTTTGTGTGGTGGTCTCCTCTGTGTGGTGCCACAGGGATTGATTCTTGGACCCCTCCTCTTTACACTTGCTGCCCTTAGGTTCAGTCTTGAGGAAATATGGCATTTTGTTCCATTGTTATGTAGTCTGTGAACTGTCCGCTTTATTCACCATTGATGAAGAATGCACAATATTAATATCGAAGTGTGGATGCCATTCAGTCTTATTTATTTATTTATTTATTTATTCATTTATTTTAAGTTTTAATGATAAGAAAACTGAAGTTATATTGTTCGATCCAAATGGTACAACTGATTATCCCCCAGCTGATCTTAGTTTTTTGATGAATTAACTGATGAACCCACTGTTACAAATTTTGGTCTGAAAATGGACAGTGATTTTAAACTTGACAGCCATCATTTAGCAGCTGTGGTCTTAACATAAAGACAGGCTCCGTCTGAACGTGGCCTGTCGGTCAGAGAAGCTTTGCCCACAATGGATGTGTGACACATGAACAGTAAGTCAGAAAGCCATTTGGAGCTCAACAGTCACTCAGGCATATGCACTACAGAGCCTCGTTGGCGCAGTAGGCAGCGCGTCAGTCTCATAATCTGAAGGTCGTGAGTTCGAGCCTCACACGGGGCAAGTGTTTTGTGCTAGGGGCGTGCTCACACACAGTAGTTGGACACGTTCACACCTGTCCTGCTGATGTTGTGTTCACAAGCACGTACCTGAGTATTAGTGGGTGTTACACTGTGTGCTACATTGCACTGTATGAGAAGTGCTATATAAATAATGATTGATTGATACAGGGCCAAGACAGTGGGTGGTGGTGTGGAAGAAATTCTGACTATATCCAACAAACGTGGAAGTCAGAAGAAGACAAACCCTTACGTCATCAACCGAGCGACTGTTCTGTTCATTTGTCTACAATGACGGTAATACTTGTCGATCTGTTACCTGGTTTGAGGCAAAGTGAAAAAGAGCGACCTGCGTTGTCCCTGATATATCACCAAGTGTTTCGGTCAGTAAGGCGAGCCCATGCCACGTGGATCCCAGGCTTTTTCAGGAGACAATAGGAGCGTCGTCTTTGGTCTCATGATGATTAAGTCCCTTCTGTTGTCGGAGTGGTGATTATGTCACTTCCGGTCTCAGGCATGAATCGCTTTCATGCTGCAACATACCATGCTGGAGTCCATGCAGTCTGGGGTGCTGATAAGGTGGGGTAAACATGACAAATTCATGCGGCCTAGTGTTTGTGGGGGGCCCATAGAGCAGTGAAGGGGGCCTAGTCGATACAGAAGTTGTTAAAATTTCATGTAAGATCCACTGTAGAAGAGGCGAACGGTGAAAGATTTCGGTTTTGTTTTGACACTAGCATAAGCAACGTTATTCATGGACCACACCCCCACTTACTACCCCCGGGTCCGACACATTGATAAGATAAACAATTTATGTAGGGTCCATGATGATTATGCTTTCATGGGGCCCATAATTGGTAGCAGCGCCCCTGCATGCAGTCCATACCCAGGACTACCTTCTCAGCTGGACTCAGATACGGTACTCGAACACGGGACGTTTGCATTCACATTGATAAAATTAAGCAGACTTTGGGGTCCAACGTACTTGGATATGGACTCGGGTACGCAGTGTGAAAACACCCTAAGTCTCCACTTGGGTGCGTGAGTGAGTAATGTATATGGGCTTTCAGATGGCGGATGGATGCAGTAAGAACAGTACAGATGAGAGGCACATGAAGTCATAACACTTCATGGCAAGTGCCTATGGTACAAGTTTGTGGGGTTGCTTCAGTTTGTCAGGTTTACAATCATCAACATTATGTGTCCATAAATACCCGAATATACTGAACCACCATCACAAGTGGATTTTTTTCTTCCCTGATGGCACAGACATTTTCCAAGATGACAAGGATTAATTGGGCTCAGATTGTGAAAGAGTAGTTCAAGGAGCATGAGATATCACATGGAGACAAAGACACATAGTCCAGACTTGAACCCAACTGAGAATCTCAAGATGTGCTGGAGAAGACTATAGCAGTTGTCTGATTCTTACAAAAATCCTTAACAAGTCTTAGCTAAGGGCCTCATCCATCAGTACAGACTGACTTGGTGGCTATTACATGTCAAGAGAGACTGCGGTGGCAACAATCCCCTGAGGAAGATGAAGAGGGATATGAAATGACCATCTGTTAAAATGTATGGTACTTCATGCAGATGTCTGCTGGAGGCTGCACTCTTTATGAGTCATGTCAATGACTGTAACTTCATGTGGACCCAGGGACAACCTGACAGCCCCAAAGGAAGCAGAATGTGCAATGATAGATGACTGGAGATGACCAGAGGCTGATGTGCTGTGCTGTATCAGCTGAGAACCATTTGTGGGACAAAGGAGACCATGTGAACGAGACCTCTGTCTGTTTGTCAGAGAAGCTTTGTCCTGGTTGGACATGTAATGTGTTGAGAAAAACTCACACCACTGGACACCATTGTTGGCACAGTAGGCATTTCATCGGTTGTGAATTACAACATCACACAGGGTAAAGATGTGTTGTACTTACATGGATCATGTTATTAACAAAGTAACATTCAAAAACCCAGATCTCATATGGATTTAAAAAGACGAACAACTTTTAGTCATGAAATATATGTCTTCGGGTGTTTCCTAATGGCAAAACATATCATATTAACAAAACAATAATAACAAAACATGTTAATATTGCATTTTGGTATCTGGTACCTTTACAGCTTACATGAGCCTCGTTGGCGCAGTAGGCAGCGCGTCAGTCTCATAATCTGAAGGTCGTGAGTTCGAGCCTCACACGGGGCAGTCACATTTTAAACTGACTCTGCATAGGTCAAAGGTCATTTGCAGTGTCATCAAAGTGCAGTCGCTCCATGAAGGAAAGCTGTGTATGCAACCTTTGCCCATAGAGCCAGTGCTGCATAACGCTGTCAATGCCTTATCTGCACACAAAAAGAAAGCACTTTGCTGAAATTCTATTTGTTGCCTCCATGGGCACACACTCGGGCAGGTGGCTGAAATTTCCCTGGGTTATGTTGCTTACCTGGTGACAGAAATGAAGAGGGACCCACAGAAGGTAGTGAAGCCTCTAAGAATCATGGGACTACGAAAAGACATTTCCATCTGGCAGAACTTCCATAACCATGAAGACAAAGGGAAAATATCCACCTTCTCTTTCTGCTCTCTGTGTGTTTGTCTTTCTTTTTCATGTCTAGGACTTCCCTCAGGTACACTTCTGCATCTCACTGACTAATCAAACATCAAGCCACCTGCTTCATTCACTTACCTTAATATGAACCACCAGTATCTAATCAGCTTGTAACTTCAGTTCTCCTAAATATAAGACACACCATCCCATAATGGAACCAACACCCCGGACTCATCACTGTTAACCTCCAGAAACTCAGGTGGACACTGTCAAACTCCCTCAGTCAAGAATAGATGCTGAAACTTTCATCTTCTACAAGAAATCGTCTTCACTTTGAATCTCACTTGTTTTGGTGTTTGTCTCCCACGGCACACATTCATAGTGGCATCCTTTCAATAAGCTTACATTAATGCAAGAAACTGAACAGAATCAACATAAGCACACACACACAGCATCTGTTAGCTTGGTAACACACTTGCTCATTATGTAATGTCAGATTTAACTGGGGAAATAACTGTGTTTTTCAAAATCCAATCATTATCAATGTCAGTGAGTTTGTGTGGGTAGTTTAATTTGCATTGCAACATTAAAAGCATGTTCCAAAATTGAAAATTAATTTGCATTGTTAGCCTCATGGTGAACTGAAACTGTGCTCACCAGAATATTTTCACTTCATCACAATACTTTATAGTTATTACTGATGATTGGCGTTACAGAGCTCTGTACACTAAATAACAACAGTTTCTTCCTCCAAGCCATCGGACTGATGAACAATTAAACCTGCTATATAAAAATAATTCACATACCTCATGTACAACCTCAACCTGTTGACTGCTCTTCCTTCTCCTTGCACATTTTGTTTGATTGCACAGCTTTTAATCACACTTTTTGGTACATAAGTTCTTTTTTTGTTGTGTTTTTTAGTGCCTGTTTACAATGTTGTGCAGAGAGAACATAGTTTTAAAAAGTTTGAGTAAAATTCCTTGTATTCTTTTGAAGATACTTGGCAAATAAAGGTAATTCTGATTCTGATGTAGTCCAGAGCTCCACAAATTTACTAAGAAATCCTTTAAAGTGCAACTTACAGGTTAACATCCAATTACAAAATCCACTTTAATAACTGGATTTTAAGATAAACACTTAGTGTAGATAAACACCCCAGTGACATTTAGAAGCATTTCACGTCTGGCTTGGTTTGAAAATGATGAAAATGGCCTAAAATTAACAGAAGGGAGAACAGTCAAATACAGTCACTTCTGCCTCCAAAGAGCCAAAAGGCTAGCAGCCACAACAAATGCTTAGCTGCAAAATAACATTTCAAAAACCGATGGAAGACATCATGGTGGCTCTGACCACTTCTTATATAAGGTCTATGCCGTTAATGTTTTGTTCTTATTTTTCTATGACATATCACGGCACCAACACAAAGAGTGATTGTCTACTGTACACATACCCCAACAGAATGTAATGTGCAACTTCACGCTGCATTACTGTGCTGATGGAAATAGAGGACTGTGGATTTCTCTCTTTGTCTCAGCTCTGGCGGCAAATTGGCAAAACTTGTTTTAAAACAACTCTGGCACAAGTTAATCTGTAGAGGAACTGCAGACAATAACCTCCAGGACAGACTGTTGATGTCTATCATGGTATGGTTCTTCAGATATAATCACAATGTAATGAATCAGCCAATAGTTTACATCATAGATCTGTTAGCTTAGCTCGATATTTGAACAAAACACAGTTACAGTAAAACCACAAATCACCTCCATTTTTTGTACCTGTTGTGTTCAATAGCTGCACTAAAGATCTGTTTGGAATCATAAAAACATGATCAGAACTGCCAGAGTTTAGTCTGATGCATTTGTCAATGTGCAACATTAGTTTTAACATGATGGGAGACCAGTGGAGTGACTCACAACTCCCTCGACTGGCCACATACTTTCACAGTGACACATCTGCCTGCAGCTGTAAATTAATTTATCACACATTTCTGAGACAAAATGTACTGACATAATATCAGAACTTGTTTTGCTTAACAAAGAGAGCAGGTTTCCTGTCTTCTCTGGTGTGCCCATGCAGGGTTTCAGCAGATCCTTAAAAAGTCTTAACCCATAAAGATCCAAACATCTGCTGCCGACCAAAACCATCAGCTGATCTAAAATGTTTAATACCAGCTGATACATTAATCCTATCAATACATGTAAATAATTGGTGTAAAATGCAGTTAATCATCTTTTCATGGTCATCAGATATGACCCATTTGAACGTTCAGAGCCTCTGTAGTGAATGTGGAAATATTGTCGTCTACAACATTAATTCCCAAAAAAAACGGAAATGGAGTTTGATCAATGATGCACTACTACTGTAACTGTTAGTACAAACAATTGAAACCTCTACTATCTATGGAACTATTTAATAAACACTATCACAACAATATGGATAAGTGAGTGATGATGATGTAGGCAGGTGTTATGCCCCAGGCCAGGGGAACCAGAGCAGAACATAAAAATGGCTCCTCTCCTTCTTCAAGCTTCCAATAAAAGGCAGTGCAACTTCGATACAGTCCAATATATTTAATTATTTATCAGAACAATAAAAGGTGTCAGGGAGAGCAGGGGCAAAACAACAAACAAAAAGGTTCTTAAACAGAAAACTTCTTTATCTAATAAACAAAAGAACAACAATTTCTAATCTTCCTAACCAAACCAGGAGAAAACAGTGAAAAACAAAATGGCTTCCCTCCCCTACAAAAAATGGACTGTTAATAAAAAAAACCCCAAAGGATCAAGTCTCTATTTACACTATTTACAACGATGAAGACTATTTAACAATATCATGGTAAGCACTCCTACGTGACCCGGCTGGCTGCCTGAAGAAGGAGAGAGAGAATGGGCTCCACCAGCTTCCTCCTTAAAAAGCTGCTGCAGCCAATCAGCATCTGCCACCTGGAAACACAGGAAATGGACACACACAGAGACACACAGTGTGGAGAACACCACCCTGTGTCAAATGACCAAGGGTCATCACACAGGAGAGAAGAAGGACCACAGCAGCAGGTCCAGGGAAGATCCAGGGAAGATCCAGGGAAAACCTGTGAGGACATAAAGCACAGAGACTTCAGGGAAGAAGACAAGTCAAGTCAGTAACATGGGTTTGCTGGGGCGTGAATAGAGAGGATTAGAAGAGAGAAGGTCTGAAAGGAGGAGGAGCAGAGAGGAGGTCAAGGAGGAGGAGGAGCAGAGAGGAGATCTATGTATCATGATGAGTCTCCCAGCTGTCTAAACTTATTGACCCTTTGCACCGACGTCACAGTTATCACGTGACTAGGGGTTCAGCACCATGGTGGACGGCAAAAGCAACACAACAAACAAACGAATGAGCGACAGATTATGGCTGCCAGCACTGAAAATAAAGTTTTGGAGTTGTCCTGCGAATTGACTAACCTTACTGGACGGCAGAAAGAACGCTATTTGGAGAAGCTAGTGATAGTCAGGGCTAGCTACCGACCCTTCTCCCTCCTGATGTGTTTACAGATCTCTCAAAATCCTCTAATCTACCGGAGTTTAATGCACACAATCTGTACTATTATGTTATAAATGGACTGTCCCCATACACAGGTGCTGATCTAAAAACATACAAAAGTCTGGATGATAGCAGTTCTTAGTCTCAGGTTAGATAACCGAGTCGCTGTACTGCGCTCACGGCAGAGGAATGTATCTCATAATGGTAAAGGTACGATACAGCTAATGTTAGCTAGCTAGCTCTGTATGTTTTTAACATGTTTTCCCCAGCATGCCATCAAAACTTAAATAGACTGTGAATAAGTAACAGCTAAAATTTACTTAGGGGGTCAAATGAGTGGCCATTTTTGTCAAAAAAAAAAAAAAAAAGTTGTAAGAAATGCATAGAACTGTGTTGAAATAATGCTAATACATTTGTGCACAGACTACTGATGTTATTTGACAGTGGAAGCTATATTTTCAGAAATATTGGATTTTGAATAGCACGTGTATGTGAAAGCTTTTGCTTGTGGACGGACGTGACAGTGGACGGACGTGACATTACCCATGATGATCTGGTCATTACTTTATTAGTAATAAACTTATATACTTACTATTGCTAATTCTCCTCTTATTCATAAATGTTAGTTTTGTGGATCTAAAACAATAACAGCTGACACAAAAACACAAAATGTGGCAGTGGACGGATGTGACATGGTTGTTACAGATCCCATCATACTGATGCTTGGCAGCCATGTCACCATTTACACTAATGATCCCTGTGCAAAAACTAGTATCATAATTATTTATTGTATAGTTTATCATTAGACTAAAGAGTAAATAACAATATAGAATTGTTATTTCTTTATAAAAATACTTATTATTGGAAAACTGTTGATTTAAAAAGTGATGTGTGACATTCTTAATGCATGTATTGGCGTAACATAAGCAGGATGGATCAGCACCATACTCCATTTTGAACCTGTAAAAATAAAACATGTGATATGTAGCATATAATCTTGTAAATAAAATTGGGGAATCTAAAAGAATAGAATATTTATTTTTCAGGTAAATTCAGTTCAAATATAACTTGGCCATTTGTGACATGAAAATATAGCATTAATTGTAATGAAATTGGACATTTTTGACCTGAAAACATAGTTCATATGACCATCAACATGTTGCAACAGAACTGAAATCCTCTAAATTTGCATAACTTGCATTTACCAACACAAAGTTCCTTTGGGGATTCACTTATATTGATTTCTTATGCACAAAGACATAAATAAGACCTCTAAGCAAATTTTAGCCAGTAATCATCTCAGAAATATTTAAAGACATGTCCAGATGATTTAAAAACTGGAATCTGTCAGGTCCATCTGTTAGACCATATAATATATATTTAAAAAAGCAAAAATAATCAGAATTATTTGGCTCATGTCTGACTCCGTCCACCAATCATTATTCTAAGCTTAAATTTGGGTTGGTTTTCCGAGAGCAGTATAACCACTTCTCCCACTGGTTCTGCTTCAGTGAGTTAAAATTACCTTTCCAGCCCATCCATCTTTGTTTCAGTCAGTCTCATTTAATCTGTCACTGCTCATCTCCTGAACAAACATCACATTAATGCCTTCATCTCTAACAAGTTCACAAAGACAGGCTCTTCCTCACATCAGGAAAAGATGTAAGAATCAGTGAAGAAGGACCCAGTAGATACAGATATCAGACACTCTGCTGCAGCATCCTATTCCTATTCTCAGCCATCTGTAGATGTGTTAGCCAGTAAAGCCACCTTTCTTTATATTTATATCACAAACTAGAAAAAAAAAAAACTTTATTAGAGTGAAAATACTTTTGTTTCTAACTTTTTAATTTGTTCAGCTCAGTTCGTGAGGCTGGCTGCTTTTAGCTCAATGTTCATTTTTGGTCCTGTCCTTCTGACTGACAGCTGCTCCAGTTTCACTGCGTCTTTCAATCTCTTCTTCATTTTCCTGGCTTTGATTTGCCTCCTCTATCTGCTTCAGTCTCACTCTTTTATCTTTCATCTCTAAGGAGAATTTCTCAGGACACGTGCAAATTTAATATCCCTCCCCCTGGCAGCAAAAACACTTCAAAGTTTCAGAGTTCCAAAACTATGGATTGAAAATAAGTGATTTTTTATATTAAACACAGAAGCGCATTACATAAAACTATCGAAAGTGTGAAACATGCTTCAACAGTGAAGATTTACAGCCTAATTGGAACTTTTTCTTCAGAGGAGCAGTTATTTAAAATGATCCCAATTATAGATAATGAGGGACTGGCATTTGCATTTATCCATACAGTGTTACATATTCCACCTGCCGCCTCTGCACTAGTTTCACTGAAATGACGGAGAATTACCCTCATATCCCATTCTCACTTATCCATCCATCCATCTGTTGGATGGATGGATGGATGGATGGATGGATGGATATGTCTATAAAAAATTCAAGTGTTATATTGTGATCCTCTTACATTGATGTAAACAAATCATTAATCATAACATCTCTCTCAGAATCCGAATCAGAATCAGTTTATTTGCAGAAAACTGCATTGGAAAATGAGTTACAAGAGCTCAGCATAAAAAATGCATGAAAGACAGTACAAGGTAAAAAAAATTAATAAAAAATTACATAAAAAAGAGTAATAAAAAGACAGGTGCCCCCGAAGAGCAACCGACACTCACTTGGACAAAGTGCATGAATATAAAGTGCGTTACTTATGCACAAGTACAAAAATTAAACAGTAAGTATGTGATATGGGATCAACTCTCAACTACTCTTTGACAAAAAAATCACAAAATTGCAGTTCATGAGAGTGCAGAAAACAAATAATTTTCTTGATGCCATGTTTCAGTCTAACATGAATCAAATCCATTTCTTCCTCTCATCTCTGAAGCTCTAGCTCCTCAACTATCTTGACTCTTAAGCTTATCTTTTAAACTGACAAACGTGTAAATAACAACATCATTGAAACAGGATCAAAAAAATCACTTGACTCTTGTCATTTTAACTCTCAGTCAAGTCGTTCTTCAACAAGACGCACCAAGACTGATTCCTGAGTGTGACAAAGGGTAAGAACATGGAAATAAGAGGAGCCTCTTGTTTGTGTAAATATTTCAGACATTTATTGAAGCACTACATCTTATTTTATGTGTCCAGCAACTATTTAAAGTATACTGTCAGTGGTAGATTTATTCATGGGATTACACAGAACTTTTAAAACTTACTTACTCAACTTTATTTTATTTGATTTTATCTTTTTTTATTTTAACTAAATTGTGTCTCTCATGGACCATTCCACCTGACATCTGCATGCAGAGCCAGTGGTTTGATTTCATGGTGAAGTGTGGACGCCATCTGCTGGTCATGTAGCATAAGTGCAGAGTAACTTTTCAAGGCTCATAAGTATAATACAGTACACTATATTGCCAAGAAAAAAAACAGAGGAATATTTCTGAAAACAAGATTATTCCAGCTTTACTGGGCAACAGTCTACAAGACACATGTATTTGATTGATTGATTGATTGATTGATTGATTGATTGATTGATGTATTTATTTCGAACATGAATGTCAAACAGAAGCAAATAAATAAACAAAACACTTCAACACAAGACATATAATACATATTCGAAAAGGAGTGAGAAGAAGTACAACTTATAAACTCCCACCCCTTCTCCTTATATAATTAATAACAATAATAACCTTCCTCGTCTAATCATATCTATACACTATGCCATAATATGACTGATACTTACTAGTAAATAATTAGGTTTCTGGCTTTATATTATTATGAACAAATATAATATGATTTACATAAACACATAATACAATAACACATACATGTAAATACATATTCATACACAGATCTATACACACATATACACACACACATACACACCTATACATACATTTACACACACTTACCACATACTTGTACATCTTTAGAACACCCAGTGATCCCCAAGCCCGCCCTCATCCCTGTACCTCTGAAAAACTGTGTCTTTGTTCCTCTTTTTAAATTCTTTCATACTTGGACATTGCTTTAACTCTATATTAAATCTGTTCCACAGTCTCACCTCACTGACAGAAACACAAAAACCCTTCCTAGTCGTGCGCATTAAGGGAATTTTAAAGTTAATTTTCCCCCTTAAATCATAACCCCCCCTCATGAATACTGAATAATTTCTGTATATTTGTTGGTAAAAGATTATTTTTAGTTTTGTACATTATTTGAGCTGTTTGATAGTCCACAATGTCTGTGAACTTGAGTAATTTTGACTGTAAGAATAATGAGTTTGTGTGTTCCTGGTAGCCAACATTATGAATGATCCATATTGCTCTTGTATAAAATTCATATAGCTTTATTTCTGTTTTAATGATACAGAACATATTTTTTAAGATACAACCTGTTATACTTTTAATATTGGTTAGTTGTTGGCAAGGCAGAGTAAAAAGGTCTTTATTGCAAAGTGTTTTAACAGTTAATTTTTATTTTTTTTATTTTTATTTTTTTTGGATAACAACTACCAAGAGGCTATATTTTCTTAACTTGATATGTTTCTCAGAGATACGCCTTTTATGTAGTATAAAAAAGATGAAATTCCTCATGCTAAAATACTTAAGTTAGGAACCTGGTAATGGAAAACACATAGAAATTCCTGAATAGTCTGAGGACACCAGTAAAATTAATGGTGAGCAGGTACTATCTATAGCAGCCGAAGCAAACATTTTGACATCTTGCTTGTACCGAGTATATTATTAACAATTTTAAATAAACACCCGTTTTCCCGAAAAGTGCTGTAATTTTTGTAATATAATTGCAAAACATTTGCCCCGTGTGAGGCTCGAACTCACGACCTTCAGATTATGAGACTGACGCGCTGCCTACTGCGCCAACGAGGCTTTGACTAACCGACTCACATACCCGGTTTAAGCCCTTAGGTTGTTGTACATTTGTTCAGTCACTTCCTGTAACGATAAGAGAGTCCAAATATCAAATAACACCACCGTTCTAGTAGCACTCCACAACACTGACGAAATATAAGAGGCTTAGTTTAGCTAGCTCCTCCGACGGCAAAAACATAACCTCCTTGGCGGAGGTAAATATAGATTAGTTCAGGACAAAGTGTGTGTGGCTTTGAGAGATAGATGAATGAATGAATGAATGAATGAATGAATGAGAACCGTATGGAACCAGAGCCAGTGAACTGGTCTGTGCGCGCGCCTAATAAGATATGAGTAGTGATGTGACGTTCACGAACGAATCGAATCTTTTGAACGGCTCTTTGAAATGAACGATGGGAACCGAGTCTTTGTAAAGAACCATTCTTTTTTTTTTTTTTTTTTTTTTAAGGAGGGAATGTCCGATTGCCTGTCAATTTAGTGTCACTGGGAAGGCATTGGGCAGGAGGAGAATGTTTGAGCAGAAAAAAAGAGTGCTTGCACACTGCGCATGTCTCATGGCAAGAAGTTAGCAAAACAAAAAACAAAAACAGTTTGAAGTGTGAGGTGAGCATTATGGGACTTTTGGCTCTTTGAAGGGAATTGTTCCATCAGGAGCCGTTCACTGAAAAGCGCCATTCACAAGACTGGCTCTTTTATGTTTTTTGCATTATTTTGAAACACCAATGTTTTAATGACTAAATAGGCTACATGTGATGATTGACATTACATTTTAAAGGTGTTTAATTGGTGCGGCAGTAAATATTATCTTACTTTAAAAAAGAATAGTTAGTTCAAATGTGTGGGCTGAATACATGACATGAGAGGTGACATTAGGCAAATGCTGGAATTTGACAAAAAAACATCTTCAAATGGCGGTGCAAATTATTCGTTGACCCAGACTTGAAAGATATATATTTTTTTGCAAATATTGCAAGTTGCATGCCCATCTTTTCTTTCTGAAAAGTGCATCCAAATACTACTCCTTTTTCTTTGGGTCATTACTCACAGGTGGTCACTCACTTACTCTCAAACTTTTACTTTTTCTTTCTGGTCCTCCCGTGCTCAGTTAGTCTTTTTAAGTATGTGTGAGCTTGTGTGTGTGTGTGTGTGTGTGTGTGTGTGTGTGTGTGTGGGTAGGGGAGGGGGTGGGTGGGGGGGTGGTACTGATTTTTAAACTTATACACTACCAGGCAACAGTTTGGACTCACCTTCTTATTTAAATGACATGAGATGGACCACAGATGGCCAACAAGTGCTCAGCATCATTTGGAACTCCTTCCAGACTTTTGGAAAACATTTCAGGTGATTACCTCATGAAGCTCATCGAGAGAATGCCAAGAATGCACAAAGCAGTAATAAAAGCAAAATGTGGCTATTTTGAAGGATCTAAAATATAAAACATGTTTTGAGTTTTGTCACACCTTTTTAAACTACATAATTCCATATGTGTTCATTCATAGTTTTGATGCCTTCAGTGAGAATCTACAATGGAAATAGTCATAAAAATAAAGAAAAACCAGGTGAGTCCAAACTTTTGCCTGGTAGTGTATGTAAAGCACTTTGTGCTACAGCCTTAATGTATGAAAAGTGCGATATAAATAACGATTGATTGATTGATTGAAACTTTTCTCCAGTTTCGACCAGTCTTCCAGCTCCACCTCCTCCAGTATGCTCACCTCACACTCCAAACTGTTGTTGTTTTTTTGTTTTGCTAACTTCTTGCCATGAGAAATGCGCAGTGTGCAAGCACTCTTTTTTTCTGCTCGAACATTCTCCTCCTGCCCAATGCCTCCCCAGTGACACTAAACTGACAGGCAATCGGGCACTCCCTCCTTAAAAAAACAAACAAACAAACAAACAAAAAAGAATGGTTCTTTACAAAGACACGGTTCCCATCGTTCATTTCAAAGAGCCGTTCAACAGATTCGTGAACGTCACATCACTAAAATGCCCTTTTCCGACAGCCCGCGAACGCATCCGAAGCCCTGCATCGGCCCCTTTAACGGTGATCTCCCGCGTCCCCAACTTAAGCGGAAATAGAAACCCTTCTTTTCTCTGTTTAAGCGCGCCAACAAAGACTGTCACAGGAGCACTGCACGGACTTCATTCAGCAAACTCTTGACCGTCCCATTTTTTTTTTGCTTCGTCTTCAGTCTCTGTCATCGTTCTGTAAAAAATGCCAGAGGGAACGTCCGCTTCGTCCAGCGCTGAGAGGTAAGAAGAGCCCGTGGTTTCTTACTCTGACCGTTGGAACGTTCGCAGGGAAAACACAGCTAGCTTGCACGTAGCTACATAACGCGGCTAACCTAGACGGTAGTGTGTGGCGATATCTAGGTTAAGAAAACGCGTTTGCTAGTGGTGCCGACTATTAAAGCAGCAGCTTGTCGAAGAGCACCAGGTTACAGCTCCAAATAAATATGTCTGTAACCATCACTACCCCCCCTCAGTGTTAAGCTAAGTGGCTAACGTGCTAAGAATAATTTAAGTTACTAACTAGCTAACGCATCCCCACATGTTGGCTAATTAAGTCGTATCAGTTCATTTCTTCTGACAAGTTATCTTTGGTTGCATTTCAGTGAACTAATCTCTGACTCTTTACAGTATGGAGGAGAAGCCGTGTTCATCTACAGCTGCTGCTGCAGACGGGTAAAGTACCCTTGACTCAAAACAGCACATGTTAAAAGCAAAATATACATGTTACCTGAACTCTAATCTAACAGAAGGCACTGTGACAATACAGGGACTATAAAGTGGGATATAATGGTACAGAAATTAAGGAGGGAAGAACATCCAAAATAAATTCAAGAAATACTGCCATCTTGGGTCATCTGGATGTATTGTTTACAACTTATCCACAAGTTTATCAACATACAGAAATTATTCACTGAAAAGGGAAGGGAGTTATAATTTAAGGGTAGATTTAACCCTTTCATGCATAGTGGTCACTACAGTGGACAGTTACTCTACAGCTTTAATCTTGTATATTCATGGGTTTTGTTGTTTTAGTTCCATATCAACCAACACAGTGGACACTTATGCATCATCTCATAAACTGCAATTCATACCATTATTGTAACTTTGCTGTTCTTGATTGGTTCTTGAGTGGAAATCAGTTGTTAATATTTATTTTTTGCATATTATTTCCATGAAGTGAGTAATAACTAGTATTAAAATATGTTAAAATGTGAAAAAACATAAGATTAGCTGCATTAAACATGGTTTCATTTCACTGTTTTCATATCACTTTATGATATTGGCTTTTAAATACATGTTTCTTTGCTTCAAGAATAAAATTCATGGTGTAGCTGAGTGGACAGTTTTGTAACTCCATGAAAAACAGGTTGATTTAAAAAAAAAAAAAAAAAAATTCAATCACATGGTTTTTTTTTTGGGTTTTTTTTCATGCCTAAAGAGGAATAAAAACACTCAGGAAAAAAAATCTTAATTAAGGTTCTCATAATTCATGCATGAAAGGGTTAATTTCAAAATTCAGAGGGTGTGCACTACTAGGAAAAGTTTTAGCATATCTGTGTGTGGTGTTAAAGTATGGAATGGATTGAGGGAGGAGCACAAGGAATGTTCAAACATAAGACAATTCAAAAACATTTATAAGAACATGTTTTTCACAAGATATAGGGAAGAGGGTTATTAATTGTCATCATATGTTCACTGTTGTTTATGCATATATTTCCTTCCTTGGGTTAGTTATTTGTTTATTTATTCGCTAGCACAACTAAGAAAGGCATTGGTAAAAGATTATATGTGTATTTGTATGTGTGTATATGTATAAACGTATATATGTGTATATGGATGAATGAGTATGTGTGTTTGTGTGTGAATAGACATATAAATATAGAAGAGTAATGTAAAAGGAAGATGGACATATATTATTAATGATATTGTAGGGAGAGGGGGTGGGATTAAATAAATTATACTTCTTCCCACCCCTTTTCGGGCATGTAAATGAAATTATTGTGCTTTTCTTCTGACTAAGATTGTTATGATTCTTGATATTTGTATTATTATGTATGTTTTGCAAGTGCACATATGTTAAATTTCATTGCATGTTCGAAATAAATCACTAAATCACTAATCACTAGTTTGAGTTGAGAGATTTGTAACTTAGATACAGTCCGTAATATGTTATTGATTTTTGATGTAAATATCTGCTTCTTCTGCAGTTCTAACGATGTCATGGAGGAAGCAAAGAAGCTGATTGGAACAGGGAACAGACACGTAGTGATGGGAGATTATGCCTCTGCTGTCAGTGTCTTCCAGGATGCCTGCAGCATGTTGTAAGTATGGATGATGAAAGTATCTATCAATCAAATTTTATTCATAGAGTGCCAAATCATAACAATAGTTATCTCGTGACACTTTATATATAGAGTCAGACAAAACCAGACTCTCAAGCCAATTTGCAGGAACCCAACAGCATTCGATGCATCAGGCAGAGGAGGAGCTACAGAACTGACTATTAATATCAGAAATCAGTCACATCAAACTGGGCAGCTCTGAGAACCTTTAAAAGCATAAAATATTTTGTAGCTGTCACTGAGATATGTGGCTTTGTGTAAATATTTTATCTATGTATTTTTGTTTGTTTGATAATTAATGACCTCTGCTGGTGGAGAAAAAGTACACTTCAAGGTTGCATAGTCATGTGATGCATTCAATCAGTCATGTGATGTTATATAGCAGGGACAAAGAGTTTAGTTCTGTTTTGCAAATTATGGAAAAAACACATCTTAAAGAAGAGCTACTCCTTACTTCTGGTTGGAGGGTGCACACAGTATGGATTACTTGTAATTGTTATTTATATTGATTTGTATGTGATATTTATGTTAAATATTGTGTGAAATATGCTTCTTGATGCCAACATTTTGATATTATGTTATAGTTTATATTATTTCAGTTTTTCACAGTGGTTCAGTGTCAGAGTTTAAAAAAAATAAACCAACCATTCATCAGCTATCAGTCAGAGCGTGGTTCTCTTCTCTAGCCGGAAGAGAAAAACACTTACACTTGCATTTTGTTTTTTACTTAACTGTTTTCTTTGTACTTTATTCTTGAATATTTAATTGACGTATGTAACTTACCTGAGCACCTCACAGAATTTCAAACCAAATTTCGCTGCACTGTACAAAGGTATTTTGTAATCGATATAAAGTCTATTCTATATTACCCCTTTGCCAGAGCTGCAGTCTATGGGGAAACTGCATATGAGTGTGGAGAGGCCTTTTTCCGCTGTGGAAGCTCCCTTCTGGAACTTGCCAGGTTGGTGAACAAAATTTTCTCACTTCAAATGCTTTTTTTGCTCTGTTTGAATGCCTGAAGTGTGAGTCAGATTGAGATTTTGTAAACATAACTCCAATAGGGGGAAAACATTGTAATGCAGTCCAAATTGTTTGGCAGGTATTGCCCTGTTTGATTGGATAACTGGCTTATATTTCAAGAAAGTTTGACACTTTTTTTTTTTACCTTTCCACTGTAAGCTATAGTTTTGTCCCCGTAACTATTTGCGTGAACAATGTATTATCTTGTGATATGCCTCTTTGTTGATTAGGATGGATAATGGTGTCCTTGGTAATGCCCTGGAGGACGCCCCTGAAGGATCAGATGAAGAGGAGCAACCTCAGAACTCGGGTGCTGATAATGCTGATGGTTAGTATCTTAAAGTGTCTTCTAAGTTTCAACTATATCTCTACTTTTTAAAGTTAATTTTATTATGCCTTGATTAGTATTATTCTGTGTTTGCAAAGTATTTTCAGCAATACTTCCACTTTAATTCTACTAACTGTAGCACCTTACTCAGTTTAAGTATAGCACTCTCTCCTGTCAGTCAAAAGTTGCTTTAGTTTAAAATCTACCAAACTGCTCCACCCATCCAGACATAGTGCTGTATATGTAAAGATTTACTGTCATGCAGTTGTTCATTCTGTTCCAACTCAGGCTTGGAGTCCTTTTGGCTTTATGTCTCCATTCTTTTCTTTAGCGCTTTAATGTTTTTTCCTCTGTGTCTTTTTCTGGAGATGGAGTAGTTTTCCCCAACACCGCTCATAGTAGACACTCTTCCACCTGTTTTCAGAAGAACCATAGGCTTTTTCAAATCAGTTCAAATCACATTTGACTGGGGATGTGTGCATGTCATTTCATACTTTTATCCAAACTCTATTTCCTCTTTCCTGGTTTGTTTAAAGTGAATCTGTCTTTTCTTTCTTAGCCATTGTATCATACACCAGCTTTCACAGTCCTCTAGTTTTCTCTTTACTAAAGTGGCATGTGAAGAATTCTTTTAAGGTTTCTTTAGAAACACCTGAAAATTCCTGCAGCACTTTTCATATGTCAATGGAGTAATTAAAAAAAAAGCTACTGTTGAGTATCTTTTTCAGTGGACATGGTTATCTTAGCCACCTCCGGCATCAAAACTATATTAATGGATTACACCGAGACCACACACTTTGTACAGTTTAACAGTTCATTTACAGATATGAAGGTGAAGGCAGTGCACACTACTGCACTTTGGGGAAACAGTCTTCATTTCCCCCTGTCTTTCCTCATTTCATACTTGTAACATTGGCTACTGTTGCTTTACAGATGATGATGAAGATGACGATGATGATGACGACGATGATAATAAAGGAGAGAAAAATGGAGTAAGTTCCATTGCATTCAACTTTTAAATATTAGACTGATGAATGCTTGCATTTTTACATGCCTGTCCTTTTCAGGAAGAGGAAGAAGTTGGAAATTTGCAGTTGGCGTGGGAGATGCTAGAGTTGGCAAAAATCATCTACCAGAAGTAAGGAGAGCAAAACGTGATAGAAAGTTCCTCTCATCTTGTTCAATTGAAGTGACCCTCTTGATGAAATGAGATCGGTTTGAGATTACACAATCCAATGTCAGTGATCCCTGTTTACTTGTTCACACAGACAGGATAACAAAGATGACCAGCTCATGGCAGCCCAGGCACTTCTGAAATTGGGAGAAGTTGGAGCTGAATCAGGTACAATGAATTTGCAGCAGCAGACACAAGTTATGGACCAAGGCAGTCCTTCCTTAACAATAAATGGATTTTTGAATTGACTTGGTTGTAAACCTTGAAAGTGGCCCCAGAAAATCTTGATATTCAGTTCACATGTTTTAAACAGGGATAAAAGTTATTAGGATTGAGCATAAAATATTAATTTAAAAGTTTTAAACTTGATGTGTACAGGCATCAGTGTCACATGGAAAGTCAGAAAATTGGTTGTTAGTACACACATCTCCTACCATTCTGTACTGACATCAGGAGCATCATCAAACTGAAACCTAAGCACGAGTCATGAAATGGGTCATAAATTCCATTCATAATGGTCTTAAATTTAACATGAGCTGCAGAAATCCTGACTATTAAGTATTGAGACGTACAAGATTGAAAAGGCCTTATTGTGTTGTAAGTTGGTGTAGTTGGACCAGAAAAATACTAAGGATGGGTTTTATTCATCACCAAAGTGGCAAATAGCACTGCTTTTTATTTGCAGGCTAAATTTAACTCTGATTTGGGTCACCCATGTTCCTGTTCCAGGTAATTATTCCCAGGCACTAGAAGACTTCCAGACTTGTCTTGCCCTTCAGCTGAAGTACCTGCCTCCACACAGTCGTCTGCTCGCTGAGACCCACTACAATGTTGCCACCACGCTGTGTTACGTGGGCCAGTACAACCAGGCCATCCAGCACTACAACAGCTCCATAAAGGTCATCGAGACCCGCCTGGGTAAGTCTGCACTGGCTTTCTTTTATCACAGAATAACAGCAGTGATCATGTGGTGCATGTCCCTTCTTACCTTCACAGATGATGGTGACCAGAAGTTGGTCGGGTGATTTAGGAGAGTCTCTGACCAACTGAGGCAGTGTATAGTGTGTGTGTTTTTTTTATTATTTCCTGTTCTAATCCAGTTGTGTCTGCACAGCCATGCTGCAGGAGGTGATAGATGCAGCAGAGGGAACAGATGGGGCAGCAGACGAGAAGGTGGAGGTGGGGGAACTGAAGCAGCTTCTGCCTGACATCAGGGAAAAAGTGGAAGATGCCAAGGAAAGCCAGAGAACAGCCAGAGCCGCCTCCCAGGCCATCGAGCAGACACTAGTGAGTACAGTGTATGCAGCAGTACAGGGACAGGTGATTTAAGCAAAATTAGAGAATATTTATCTGGCAGCTTGTCTTGAACCTGGTGAGTTCCATGTAATGTTGAGGTCTGTAACAGACTTTAATGTGGAATCTCCTGTTTTAAAAGGCAACTAATCTCAAAAGCACCACAGTTTTAATCGAACCTGCTATAAACACTTGTTTTCTGACTGACAAATGTTAAGGGTAATTACTGCCTTACTTTCCTCTTTTGCGTAAGACTTTGTTAATTTTATATAAACTTTTCTATAACTGACACCTAATCACTACTTGCAGGGTGGTGCCTCGACCTCTTCAGCATTCCTGTGTGAAAACGGTGGGCCATCATCATCCTCAGCTTTTGCAGCAGCCAGCCAGGTAAAGACCTTGTGAATGCACAACTCCAGAGTCTGTACGTTATGCAGTGTTATGAATTGAGCATCTGGGTAATCCATCTTTCAATTTCAGAGCCCTGTTAAAGCATCTGAGGGTGCATCGTCTTCCAAAGCAGCTGCAGACATCTCTCACCTTGTCAGAAAAAAGGTGAGTTTGAGAGATTTTTAAGCTTTTTTTTTTTAATCGCCCAAAGTTGATTATTTTCTTTTCTGGGGAAAATATGAGAGGAAATCGGTTCCTGTGTGTGAATCATTTTGCTTGTCAGTGCACAAGTTCAGTTTTGTCTAAAGGAAATAACCCTCCAAATGACTTCTTTGGTGCTGTAATCATCTGCATATTGAGACTGGCTTTGCTTTTTATTTTTTATGTTGTATGGTCTCTTTGCTTGCCTGTTTTTGGTTCCAGGGATTTTGTATGTGGGTTATTTACAAATGTTGATAAGGTTGTGTGGTGTGATTGGTTTTCTGTATTAGCACTGTGTTATGTGGAGGTGATGGAGTGTGTCGGTGATGTGTTGTGGTAGAGCTTAATACTACAAATTAAGTTTTGATAGACGCTGACTTATTTGCATGATAAACATCATTTGACGTTTCTAATTGTTGATGGCTCTCTAGTGTGTAACCTCAGATGCAGTTTTCAGCATAGTCAAGTACACAGGCCTTCAGTCTGCTTTTGTCCTGGTTTTATGTTTCTAACAGAGGAAACCAGAGGAGGACAGCCCAGTAGAGGACACTGATGCTAAGCAGGCGAAACGGGAAGCCACAGTTAATGGCAGCGGGGACTCTAATGCCAGCAACGGCACTGGAGTCCAAGGGGAAAAGACAAAGGAGGCGAGTCATAGGTTTAAGTTTTATACAGAATAATAAATAGGACAGTTGGACCTGGAGCTGACAATGGGGAGTTCCTGAAGGATATTGGTTATTTTCCACTAAGTGTGGGTTACTTAAAACCTGCTCCACTGCCTTATTCTCTTTTTGGTGCTTTTACTCATGAGTTGCATGCATGAGTTACCTGGGCCCACCTTGGTGCAGTATGCCCAGACTTCTCTTACAAACTATCTACGTTCTTGTGAAGTCGGTAAGGACAAATACTGCAGAGCTCAGAGCAGTTGCAGCTTCAGATGTTGCTCAGGTAATTTTAGATAAGCAGGTTTTCCATGAAACCTTTCGGTCTGTGTACATGAGTGTTGTCACATGACTTCTTTCTTTTCTGCAAAGTTGTCAGTAGTAAAGTTATGTTCACTATCGTATATTACAAAACAGTAGAAAAAGCAAAGATTTCAATCATTGATATGAGCCCATTTTTGTGTTTTTTTTTTAAAAATACTTTGTTCTGTTCCCCACAGTCTGACAAATCAGCCTCTGTCAAGTCATCTGCGTGACGTCCTCTACTTCCGGATCTTCAAAACCAGCACAGCATGTCTCTCCAGCCCCTCTCCACCTTCAACACTTTTGTTTTGTAAATAAAATCATTTTCATAGATTTGTCTGTCAGGTTTTGTATACTTATAGTAAAAAAGAAAAATAAAGGATTTGAAGATGTAGGTTTGGTTTATTTTTTCCCATATTTCCCAAGAAACCACCAGCCTGTATGTTGTACCTGAAAACATCCATTCACATCATACACTAAATACCCTCTTCTCAGTATTTTGTAAAGTCAAGTAATTTTGTCAAAATGTACATGTTTAGGTTTTTTTTCTTCAGTTTAAGGGAAAGAAGCCTGTGGGTAAAATATTAATTTCTACAAGTGCATCACATAGTGTCATTAAAATCCACAGCAGTGTGACTGTTGGTGATGATGATATCCTAAATGTGGAGGTCCTCACTTCACCTCTGACTGCCCGGTGTGGGTGGAGGGTCTTGGTCATGGGGGGTTAGCAGGGAGGACAGATCACAATCCTGGGATCCACACGGAGCTGAAACTGACCCATTTCCATGGACAATCACAGGAAGAGAGGACACCTGTAGAGACATGAGGCATATCTTATCTTGTTCCTTATTTCAAAATGAATGGATGATAATTTATTCCAAGAGGATAGACACAGATTTAAAAAAGTGAAGTCAATGCTTGAGGTACTGTAATAGAAATCAATGTTTTCAGTACGAATTGTTACAATAATAAAATGTTGCTTTAATAGTAAAATATTAACACTGAGGCAATGAAGCAAGGCTTAACTGAACTCTAATTTCTTGCCTTACAACAAACTAAATCTGAGCCTGTACATCAGGTTATAGTACAGAATATACAGGGATTGGACAAAATAATGGAAACACCTTAAAAAATCAACAAAATATAATTTAATATGCTGTAGGTCCGCCTTTTGCCGCAATTACAGCCTCAATTCTCCGAGGTATTGATTCATACAACTTGTGAACTGTTTCCAAAGGAATTTTAAGCCGTTCTTCAGTTAGAATACCCTCCAACTCTTTTAGAGACGATGGCGGTGGAAATCGACGTGTTACTTGAATCTCTAAAACTGACCATAAATGCTCAATAATGTTGAGGTCTGGAGACTGTGCCGGCCATACGAGATGCTCAACTTCATTAGAATGTTCCTCATGCCATTCTTTAACAATTCTAGCTGTATGGATTGGGGCATTATCATCTTGAGGTGAAGGTGTTTCCATTATTTTGTCCAACCCCTGTACAACAAAGCACCATGCACATATAATGGCCTACCACAGCTGGATATTTGTAGTGGCTGGTGCTGCTGGGATCAGGCTTTATTAGAGTCTGCATGTCTCCATCTCTGCTGTTCACCAAACGCAGGCATAACTCCATGCTGCCCACCTTACAATGAGTTTACAGATACACAATTAGGTGTGTAGGTTTACTGTTTGTTTCACCCTTGAACTGAACAAAAACCTGCTTTAACCTTCAGTACACAAACATAATGTTGCCTGCATCCACGACACATACGGTGCAGCGCAAAAGTCTTTTAAGTCACCTCTGGCTTTGTTTTTGCAGGGTTAAAATGAACATACATATTCATTTCTCATTTCTTTAAATACAACAGGCAAATATAGTAAATATGTGCACAGCCTTAAAAGACACAAAAAACTGAAGTAAATGAGTTCTAAAGGTTTAAGTCAGTATTTAGTGTGACCCCTGACCTCATAACAAGAAGCAGCACAAATATAAGTATATGACATGTTGAATGAAATCTGGTATAAAACCCTTAGAGAATTCATGCAATAAATCTCATTTTATCTGAACAACAGGGTTAAAAACATATTTAGTGCAGTGGTTTTCAACCATGGGGTCGCCTGGAGTTCAAATGGGGTTGCCTGAAATTTCAAGTAACTGATGAAAATACTAATAAACAATATACGGTGAGTTGAGAGAGACAGTCCCAATACAAAAAAGACATGACGAACTGAAGCTGAAACTGAAGCACTGTGGTTCTGTTTATCTTTCAAATGTTCATTGTGGTCAGTTTCAGATGCTGCAGCTCTTTCATAATTCATAGTTTGAGTTCTTGTTTGTTCAGTATTAATTGTCAGCCTTGTAAATCCAAGCTGGACTGACTGTACATATCCTGACCAAGGAAAATAAAATTCTCACTTTGTGCAGTAATCTACACCTGGCTTTTCTGCCTCCGTCCCTAATAATATAAATTATATAACCTAAATGTTGTCTAAAATTTACCCTTGTATGGTGTTTGGGTCTTATTAAAATAAAAATGATGAGTAATTTTTTTAAATCAAATTTTTCCTCTCATATCTTGATTATATTACATTTTATTTAAAAAAACAAACTAAAAATGAATAGCACTTTAATTCATAAATGTGATCTAGCAAAGTCAAATATTAATCATATATGCATTTTTATTGCTTGTAACTGGGATGAAGTAAACATTTGTTGAGTATTTTAACATAAAATTGTTTGATTATGTTGAATTAATAACTCACAAATGCAGCGGGTCCACCACAGTCACAAACACAGACTGAATAACAAATATATGAACACCACACAAGGGTTAACATTTATTTACAACATAGTATAGCAAAGTATTACATGATCAAAAACAAATTAATTTTAGCAAAACATGTCTGTTTTGAATGTCTGGGGTTGCTAGGAATTTGTGATGTTAAAATGGGGTCACAAGCCAAAAAAGGTCGGGAACCAGTGATTTAATGCAAAGACAGGTCACACTAAATACAGCCACTCTGATTTATAGAAGCTGTTTTTTCCACAAAAACTTTTTGTGGTTTTTTTACAGCTGTACATACATCATATATTTCCAGACTGGATGTTAATACAGAGACTGAGAACATGTGTGGTCATTATAACTTTTCTCAACCAAGGTTCAAGGTTTGTTTATCATCATTCATTCAATGTAGCACATGAAGAACAAAATGTGTACTCAGTAAGATAAGAAATAAGATTAAAAAAAAAAAAAAAGATACATAACCTACAACAAACCTAATGTTGGCCTTGGACTTTTGCACAGCACTGTATGAATATTAATATTTATGTGGGTCTTTATACCTGGGGGACTGAGTTGAGCTGTGCAAGGCTTAAGTAGGGTCTAATGGGGAGGCTGCGTATTGGTGCCCTCCAGTGGCCACTCCTGAGCTGCAGTTATAAAAAAAATGTCATTTAGAAGAATAAAAAGTTTCGTTTTCAGTCAGAAAGACACTATTCACATGAGCTAAAACAGCAGATGCTACATTAATGTACTTATATATATATTTTTTATAGACTGACAGAATAATGTCAAATGAACTGAGCCAGATGGTACAATTACTTTTCACATTGCCTTCACAGGTGCAAAAGTTCAAGAACATTTTAAATAAGTAATTTTCCACAGCAGACGTTTGGCTCGTTACAGCGAGAAAGGCACAGGTGTAACTGATAAGAATAAAAAAGGCTTCCGCTCTGCTCCTTCCACTCTTTAAAGGTACAGTGTGTAACTCTCCTACCCTAGGTGGCAGCAAATACCTGAATCAATGCAAAGACAGCGCGATTTCTCTGTTCCACTGTTGCGCTTACATAATGGCTAGCACTTTGGGACAAAAAGTCTTGGCTGTATCTTTTGCGGTTTTAGAATAGAATAGAATAGAATAGAATAGACTTTATTTGCCATTTGCACAGATACATAGCAGTAGGCCTGTGACGGTACACACAATTTTCGGTTCAGTACGTTTTTGGTTTTGAAAGCCACGGTTTGTTTGGTTTTTTTTTTCGGTTTGGCACGGGAAGAAAGAAAACCCCTAAAAATGTCTTTAATACATTTAGGAATTTTTGAAAATTTTTCCCCCAATTTTTGGACACAATAGAATATAGAAAAACAGGAATATAATTCTGCTGCTGTAAATCAAATAGAAAATAAAATGAATTATTAATATTACTAAATGTATTTTAAACATTAGTATTGCACTTTTCCCTGAAAGGTAGTTTTGAACAAACAAAAAAAATCTAATCACAGTTCTGTCAGTTCACAATCTGCATAAAAATAACAACAAAAAAATTCCACATGAAGTGCAACATTAACAAGAGGACAAACTGGTATTCTGCTTAAACAAACTGAAGAGCAACAATGACAACAAAAAATTAACCAAATTATTTACTTTAGGACAGATAACAAACTGTTTAGGACACTTTGTGTACGTGCGTGCGTGCAGGGTGCGATTTGTTGGGGGGATGGTTTGTTTGTTTGTTTGTTTTTTGGTCAGAGCCGGGGAGGTGGGGGTATCCATGACTAACGTAACTAACGCTGGCGTGAAACGAAAGTGAAACGTTATATACTTTCAACGTCCAACTCCTGGTTCTATTCCTCTGTTATACAGCGTGTGTGAGAGAGAGAGACAGACAGAGCTGGTGTAAGTGTTTTAGAACTACCATAGTTCATAGGCGGTAAACAACATCCATCTTATTAACGTCTGTTTTCCCGTTGTTGTCTTTCACCGGGACCTGAAATGATCCCAAACTGGACTGTAATAATGGTGGAGGGTCTCCAGTCTCTTCCTTCCAGGTTCACATCGTATTTGTTTGTTGTTTTTTTTTACCTTATATCAGCTGCTATTTCATATTTCGAGTCAACGTGTGCGTCCTTCAGTATGTCCGTGTGGAACTTGCGTGGATTAAAAGTTCCGCATCAAACAACATCTTTCATTCCTTTTTCTTTTTCTCAACATACTGTGCCGTTTCGGTACAGCTGTGTACCGAACCGAACAGGTGCATTCCGAAACGGTTCGGTGCGGTACATGTACCGTTACAGGCCTACATAGCAGTATAGGCACACTGGAATTCTTGTGCGTTCCCTGAGTCAGAAAAAGAGTTAGAAAAAGGTAAAGATATGACAAAAATGACAGATACAAAACATAAACACAGCTAAAACATGTAAAAAACAGTTAGTTGGAAGACTTTGTTTCCAAAAGCAGCCAAAATGTCAAGCACCTCAACTTCTCCGTCATCACTTCTATAAACCTGGTCACACAGAATTCCGTGTAATGACATATAATGACTTCAGACCCCTACCTCAAAATCTGTGGTGGTATCACGGAATCGCCAAAAATTCCGTGATGGGCCGACAGAAGTGATACCAATGTAAGTCAGTGGCAGGTACCAGCTGTGATCCTCTGATTCAAATATAACTGCATCTGCATCACTCATCTTTTGTGGTCCACACACAGATCCCGATTACCGTACTTTCCGGACTATTGGCCCCACCTGACCATAAGCCACACCCATCCCATCTCCAACGCCTCACCATCAATTCACTGATGCCAAGCTTACATGCAGCAGCTCTATTTCCTTGATCGTTAGCCTGGAAAACATAAATTAGCCGCATCATTTTTGAGCTACGGGTTCACAGCGTGTGGAAAAAAGTAGCAGCTTATAGACTGGAAATTACAGTAAAAGATTGCTGTGTTTGGACCATGTAAGATGAGTGATCCAGATGCAGTTATACTTGAATCAGGGGTATCACTTCTGAGGGCCCATCATGGAATTTTCAGCGATGAAGATATTGAGAAGCCCGCCCCGTTCTGCAGGCGGCTACTTCGCTTTTTGTCCTCTGTAGGCTCATGTAGGGAAAAAAATGGCGTTTATAATGGCGGCACCCAGCAAACAGTGCCTGAGCTATGTATATTTAAACTGTTTTTTCTAGGTTAAAGGTAATCGAGCAAATTGTTTTTTTGACTGATTGAGCACTATTTTTCAATTATAATCAATAATTAGACTGATTATTGGAAAGAACACTATAAAAATCCTACACACTGTTCCTTTAAGTGAGCCAGGTTAGTAGTCTATTTATTTCCATTCATCTTATCAGTCTTGTGTGATGCACCTTGAACTGCACATATATCTGTATGAGGCCGTATACAAATAAAGTCAGATCTATCAAACTAAAATGCATAATGTCCTCTCATTATAACTGCAGTTCAATTAGTGTAAAATCAAAACAACTCATTAGAGTTTCCAGACCTGGTTGTACTGGTCAAATAGCTCCAGTTGTGTCCACCCACATGATACCAGTTTGAACCCTTCCTGGTTGTAAACGTCAGGATTTCCAGCTGCCTGTACCTCCACCACCAGAGAGAGGGAGGGTGATGGCTGAATCCTATAACGGAGATAAATGTAGCACAATCAGGAACATGTTTAGAAGAAGGATGTAGCATGACAGTCACATATGATATATTCATCTCCTTAATAATCTGCACATTAGATCAGTGCCTCTTCCTCCAAAATACTTAAATGTATTCATGTCAAACTACGGTCCAGGGTCGTATTATATTATATTATATTATATTATATTATATTATATTATATTATATTATATTATATTATATTATATTATATAACATTTACTATACTACACTACACTATACTACACTACACTGTACTATACCATACTATACTATGCTACACTATATTGCACTATACCATACCATGCTATGCTATACTATACTATACTATACTGTACTATACTACACTGCACTATACTATACTATACTATACTATACTATACTATACTATACTATACTATACTATACTATACTATACTATACTATACTATATTACACTATGCCATACTGTGCTATACTATACTATACTGCACTGTACTATACTATACTACACTATACTATACTACACTATGTTACACCATACTATACTATACTATACTGTACTGTACTATACTATACTATACTATACTATAATACACTATACTATACTACACTGTACTATACTATACTATACTACACTGTACTATACTATACTACACTGTACTATACTATACTACACTGTACTATACTATACTACACTGTACTACACTATACTATACTATACTACACTATACTATACTATATTATACTGTACTACACTATACTACACTATGCTATACTACGCTGTACTATACTATACTGTACTATACTATACTACACTATACTATACTACACTATACTATATTACGCTGTACTATACTATACTACACTATACTATACTACGCTGTATTATACTATACAATACTATACTATACTACACTATACTATACTATATTACACTATACTATACTATGCTATACTATACTATACTATACTATACTATACTATACTATACTTGAGAGATATTACATCGTATACCTTCTTAAGTACATGCAAATGCAAGAATGTGGGTAGTGTTCAAGCTAAATTGCACACATAAATGCTATTCTTTTTTTTTTTTTTAATTTGATTTTCAACTTTCATTCACATATTTGGACCATGTAAGAATGATTACATAGAACCTAATCTCTCTATATCTAAATGTTCATTTAACTACAAAATAAGACCCACATCTTGTAATATACTAAAGCATTTTATGTCCTCCTGACACCCAGCAATGCATTTTTGTCCTCTGTAGGGGACAAGAGTTTCACAGCTTTACTTAGAAAAAAAAAAGTCCTGTCCACTGCAAAGGACATTCCATAAAAAAATAAAAAATAAAAACTGCATTTGAAAAACTGTTGCATTATGCTTTTTCCAATCAAGACAATTATTTAATGTAAAAAAAGGTCAAAACATTTACTTTCCTGGGTCTCAGGAGGATAATGCATAGCTTGAACACAACAATTAACATATTTCCCTGCATTATGGAATAACTGGTCAAAATGGATGTGCTATGGAAGAGAGCAATAAAGTTGTAAATCAATTATATTCTTACACATCAACCAATACAATATTTACTAATAATTTACATGCATTAAAATTCTATGACTTTCAAAGCTGCACAGATAACTTACAATGTAAAAAAATAATTTACTTTCTAATAGTTTTCAGAGGTTATTTCAGGTTAAAGAGTCATCATGAACTGAGAGGAGGAGGGCTCAGGACTGATACAAAAAGTAGCAGTACATCTGATAACAGGAATGACTTTGCGTTATGATCAATTTACACATTTAAAAAAAGTAATATATCCTCCTGAGATCCAGCAATGCATTTTTTACAGCTTTACTTATATAAAAAAAAATGCTGTCCACTGCAAAGGACATTCCAAAAAAAAAAAAAATTAAAACTAAAAATTGTATCTGAAAAACTGTTGCAATAAGCTTTTTCCAATCAAGACAAATATTTAATGTAAAAAAGCCAAAACATTTACTTTCCTGGGTCTCAGGAGGATATCATAATATATGTTGTTTGTTTTTATTTTTTATACAATGCTTGAAAAATGTGGCTATTGATCATCATATTTGTCTTACAAAAACAGCCAAACTCAAGGATTTCATGTCGAAACTTAACCTGGAGACTTCTTATTCACAATTCTATTTATAGGAGGGTCGCATACAGCAGAGATCTTTTTACCGGGATCCTCAAGAAGACCATAAATAAACAAACAAAAAACATAACAGAACTTTTTCAAAATACAACAGTTAGAGTAGCTCAAGTTCAACTCAGAACATGGAAGTGCAGATCTAACCATTACAGTGACTACAAGGCTCTTTCCCATTACAAATGACTGAAATCTGCACCATTCACCTACAGAACAGTTAAAGATGATGCTTGTCAGACTTTCCGTTCCTCTCTACATACAGTATTACCGTTACCTGGGCACCGGCTGTTTGAACGACAGAAGGGCATAGTTTCCAGTGGTGAGTCTCTGGGCATAAGACGCTGACTCTCCGGGCAGGCACTGAACAGGAGGCAGCAACGTTGGCGCCTCCACTGCCTGACCTTCAGAATAGATTGCTGCCGTGAGACGTAGCACCCTCTGAGAGGCATCAACTCTCAGGACCAGGTCATAGAAAACCAGAAACCCAGCTCTGCAGAAAGAAAATGGAACATAATATAAGGCAATGAGGTGAACTAATCAAAGGCTTCATAAAGTACTAGATGAACTGATGTTTATGTGATTCACAGATTCTTTCAGACAGTGGTTCCCAACCTTTTTTGACCCATGACCCCATTTTAACATCACAAATTTCTGGCGACCCCAGACATTCAAAACAGAGACTTTTTTTTTTTTTTTGCTAAAATTAATTTGCTTTTGATCATGTCAAAGTTTTCAATACTATGTTGCAAATAAACATTAATTTTAGACAACATTTAGGCTATATAATGTATATTATTATGAACAGAGGCAGAAAAGCCAGGTGTAGATTACTGCACAAAGTGAGAATTTTATTTTCCTTGGTCAGGATATGTACAGTCAGTCCAGCTTGGATTTACAAGGCTGACAATTAATACTGAACAAACAAGAACTCAAACTATGAATTATGAAAGAGCTGCAGCATCTGAAACTGACTACAATGAACATTTGACAGATAAACAGTACCACAGTGCTTCAGTTTCAGCCTCAGAGTTTGTCATGTCTTTTATGGATTGGGACTGTCTCTCTCAACTCACCATATATTGTCTATTAGTATTTTTATTTTTATTAATTACTAGAAATTTCAGGCGACCCCACGTGGGGTCCTGACCCCAAGAATGAAAAACACTGCACTACATGTGTTTTTAACCCTGTTGTTCAGACAAAATGAGATTTATTGCATTAATTCTCTGAGGGTTTTAAACCAGATTTCATTCAACACATCAGATGCTTGTGTTTGTGCTGCCTCTTGTTATGGGGTCAGGGGTCACACTAAATACTGACTTTAACCTTTAGAACCAATTTACTTTAGTTTTTTGTGTCTTTTAAGACTGTGCACATTCATTCATTCACTCATTATCTGAATCCGCTTTATCCTCACTAGGGTCATGGGGGTCACTTGGAGCCTATCCCTGCTACATAGGGCGAAGGCGGGGTACACCCTGGACAAGTCGCCAGTTCATCGCAGGGCTGTGCACATATTTACTATAATTGCCTGTTGTATCTGAAGAAAAGAGAATGAGAAATGAATACGTATGTTCAAACTATGAATTATAAAAAAGCTGCAGCATCCTAAACCAGCCACAATGAACATTTGAAAGATAAACAGTACCACAGTGCTTCAGTTTCAGCTTCACAGTTTGTCATGTCTTTTATGTATTATGATTGTCTCTCTGAACTCACCATATAGTTTTTATTAGTAAGTTTTTATTTTTTATTAATTTCTAGAAATTTCAGGCGATCCCATTTGAATTCCAGGCGACCCCACGTGGTGCCCCGACCCCAAGGTTGAAAAACACTGCTTTAAGCCTCTGTGATGATTATAACAATGACTGTGTGGAAACTGACGCAGGATCGTAGGGAGTCGGACCGAGTAAGTCCACTGGTTCCATCACACTTCTACCCAGTGAAGAGGAGGAGGATCTGGCCTGGAGCTGAAGGACACACTGAGATTCTGAGTCAGTGTCATAAACACTGAAAATCATTTATAGGACTAAAAATGGCATTTGCAAAGTGTTGTGTTAGTTCATGAAATGGTCTAAAATCTAAACGAGAGATTCAAGAAGCCTTTATCCGCTATGCTTATTAAATTCTTCATACCAGGGAAAAAGGTGGATGTGTCTTGTTTTGGAGGTGGGGGGGCTGGTGTCTATACATCCTGTGCAGTTGTTCTTCTCGCTCCATCTTTGCCTGCAGACTGGTGATGTGCTGAAGGTTCTCCCTCTGGAGCAGTTCAAGTTCAGACCTCACTGCTGCAGGAAGAAGCCCAAACACAAAATATCCACTGTGTTGTAACAGAAACACAGAGACATGCAGTAAAATTGTAAGATTACACAGACCTCCATATGGCTTCATATGGTTGTGTCGTCTCTCCCTTGCCACTTGGATCCTGATGATTTCCTCCTCTAGTCTCTGGTTGTTCTGTTCCACAGCCAACAACTTGCAACTCAGATCCCATCGAGGAGGCTTTCCCTCTGGATGCCAGAACAACAATGATGCCGTCAGAACCAGAAGAACATTTAACATAATTTGTTTGTCATAAATCTGCCTCTATTGTATCTGTGCAATTGAGAAAACATTGCAGACCTGTAGAATTGTACTGTTTTTGATCATACAAACATACAAAATGTTTTGTTTTTATGTAATAAGCAACAGATAATAAATATCAGACAAATACAGTGGAGTAAAATGTATGTTATTTATACTCAAGCTATAATAGGGTCATGTATAAAGTTGCAAAAAATGCAAGTACCTCAGATTTGTACTAATATACAGTAAAGTAGTTGAAGTTACTTTCTATGACTTACTAACCTGCTAAATTCTGCTCATATATACTATGAATTAACAGCACTAATATAAAAGTAGTTACATTTTTTCATGCAAACCATGTTCCATCATTTACCTTCTATATCAGTTTTTCATCCATGCCTTTATATTTTGAGGATGTTTGGTTGCACTTTGAACAATCTATAAGTTTAACTTTGTTAACCCATAAAGACCCAATGCTATTTTTGTGATTTTTTTTCTCTATTTTTAACTTTCCTTAAGTGATTTATCACCATTTATTCTAATATTATAGTCAGTATTTTGTATTGTTACGTGAAAATCAGGTATTTTCCTACATTTAATTTGCTGATCATGACTAATGTCCATAAAAGCTCAAATTAAAGTTGAGGGTTATTATATTAAAAACAGAGAAAATGGAGGGAAAAGTGGCTTTTTCAGTAAAATCTGTCATAGATTGAACATAAAAACAAGTGTCTCCATCCACTGTCATTGATCAAACTCCATGAGTTTTACTAGAGAATCAATGTTGTAGAAGATGAAAAATGGAACGTGCATGTTAATCAAAGAAATCCTTGAACCTGTATTATCTTCTCTTAATTTTTACTGAACTTGTCTGTATTTTGTTTGTCTGGAGATTGAACCTGGATGCTCTAATTGTTGTGGTCTGTCTTTTGTTTTGTTTTCTTTGTTTATTTTGTCTATCATAAAATACGGAAATAAGAATAAAGTATAATTTTTTTTTTTTTTAAATGTTGTAGAAGATGACAGCGTTTCCATGGTAACTATGAAGCCTCTGAATGACCAAATGGGTCATATCTGATGACCATGAAAAAACGCCAAACTGTATTTTACTCCAATTATTTACATGTATTGATAGGATTAGTGGATCAACAGGTATTTAACTTTTTATATCAGTAAATTATTTGGGTTGCCAGTGGATATTTGGGTCTATATGGGTTAATAATGTATCCTCTGCTTTTATTTTACTAAGTGAAACATGTTGACATTACATTTCGATAACAAACCATTTTTATGTTCTCACAAATGCAACATCAATATGTTGTAACCAGCCTTGTGAAATTATATGTTAAACTGGAATTTCATTATACTGGATCAAAAGGTTGGAGAATGATGCTGAATAAAGTCATTAAATAAACCAATAAGCCCCTTCTGCTCCATTTAGATGTATTAAAAAGGCTACACTGAGCACAGCTGTGTTGACAAAAACCCATACAGTCCCAAACATTCCGTGCCACACAAATTTTCTTACTCTTTCTCCTCCTGGCTAAGGGGGCGACTGATGGTGGGCTCTTCTCCAGACTCTGGGCTTCTGCCTGCAGGTCAATCATCTGTGCCACAATGGCCGGATCTGACCCACCAGACTGCAAGTAGGCCTGACGCAGAGCTCTGGACCAATGAGAGATGTGGCTGGATGTGACCTCATATAACCATGCAGCTCAGCAAAAATCCTTCTTATTTACATATAGACAATCTAATTTTCATAGTGATAACCAAGCAAAAACAAAGACAAGACAAAATACGGTGCTGCGTTTTCTCCTTAGAATAATCAGAGTTAGTGTAATCCAAATAAATGTGTACGTATACTTAATCTGTGCAGAAAGAGGGCCATCCACCGAGGAAACTAGATTAGAGTTGCTGTGATGCATCTTTTGATCCGTGCGTGGATCTGGCTGATCTACAGGTACAGACACTTCTTGTACGCTAAAAAAAAAAGAAGAAATAAAACCAGTATAGATCACCTAAATAAGATTATACTGGTGCATCTATGGACAGTTCCCCATCCAAAACCCACCATACAATCTGAAAATCAATTCATTCTGCTACAAATTCAGCAATAGGGCCTGATCTGGGCATAATGAAATACATAACTGATGCTCTGACTCATGCAAATCTAGAGATATAAATATATTCCTTTTGTGGCAGAGCTCTGCAAATGCAGTATTTTTTCCGTGAATATTAAATGTGTATCAGCTTCATCTGTGTCATAATTCAGCCTCTATGTACAAACCTTAAATAAACTCGATGATGCACCAGTGTTTGGTTGGAGACTGACATGTTCCTCTCAGCCTATAGAATCTGTTTTTAACTCACAGATGTCACATATATATTGCAATATGCAGTAAATACATTTAATTACTCAAAGCACAAGTGGTGGAATGTAAACCAAGTACTTTTACCCAAGCTCTAGACTTTTGCATTTTTTGAGGTACTTACTTTTTGTCTGAGTATTTCCATTTTATGTTGTTTCAATTCAACCATATCTGAAGCGAATACTGTACTTTTAACAAACTATATTTATAGTCTATTTAAAACCACCTCCCAATGTGTTGAATGTTATGATGAAGTGATGAATGAAAATTTACCTGTACAATAACGACTTATAATTTTCACATTTGATATAACTTTACCTTATATGTTGTATGTTTGTTTTGTTCTAGTACTTTTACCTGCCTAAAAGTACAAGAATATAAATGCCTTTTCCACCTCTGTCTTAGAAATATCTATGTCACCTGTTTTCAGATGGATTTTCTCACTTTTGTCTGTCTATCTGTGTAATAATTACAGACACACACTCACTGGCCACTTTATTAGGTATACCCTGCTGGTAGAGGGTGTACCTAAAAATGTGGCCAGTGACTGCAGTGACTGAAGCAGACTAACCTCTGGCATTAATATGGCATTTTCCCACAGAGAACTGCTGCTCAGTAGATATTTTGTCATTTTCTGACCATTCTGTGTGAACCCCTAAGATGGTTGTGCTTGAAAACACCCAGTACATGAGCAGTTTCTAAAATACTCAGACCAGCCCATTTGGCACCAGTAACTATGCAATGTTCAAAGTCACTTTAATCACCTTTCTTACCTATTCTGATGCTCAGTTTCAACTTGAGCAGACCTTCTTCACCACATCTATACACCTAAATGCAGTGAAAGGCTGTCACCGTGATTGGCCTATTAGATATCTGCATTCAAAATGTACCTAATAAAGAGGCCAGTGAGTGTAGTTGAACATGGTGGGTGTCTTTATACATATTTACTGTATGGCTTGGAGATGTTCAGTAAGTTGTTGCAGTGTTTCTTCGGTCCTCTCCTCCTGCTGTCGGAGCTCCTTCAGTAAACTCTCCAGATGTTTTACACTGCTTTGTTCAGTTAAGACATTTACCTGCTGGGCCAATTCTAACAGAGAGAGACCGAAAGAAAGAGAAATAAGGGTTATACTGTGATAAATAAATAAATAAATAAATAAATAAATAAATAAATAGTGCATTTGATACTACGGGAAACAAAAAAAACCCCTGTTTGACCCATTCTTTTTTTTTTTTCTTTTTCACAAAATATTATTGTTGTCTTTTTCTGCACTTCTTCTGCTGCTTCTTCAAATGCTGCGGTCTGTTTTTAATATGTTTTATTCTAATATAACTGTTTGGATTGAGGTTATTTATTCTTAATTTTTAGCAGTTCTATTTGATTTTAATATTAAACTTTATTTAGCACTGAGACCTGAGTACTGCACTTTATTAACATGTCCTTGTGCAATGAATAATAAATAAAGTATCCTCATACCCTTGATTTTACCAGTGCATCAGTATATTTAGTTTTAATTTTACTTTCCCAGGTCAGGTTACAAGAAAAATCTTAATTCTTTGAAGATTAAAATGTAGGATGGAATATATGACATCATATATTCTTTTACACAATGAACTATTACTGTAACACTTGGGGAAAATCTAACACATTTTACCTGCAATTTATATATATATATATATATATATATATATATATATATATATATATATATATATATATATATATATATATATATATATATATAATTGTTTTAGTTGGCATTGCTTTGTTAATTACAGACTTCATTTACTTTATTTACAAACTACCAAAGATAAAGATTATTAATCATAATTAGCAGTAGTAATTGTTACAGTACCCATTTCTTCCCAGTCCAGTGAATCATTAGTCATGTAGGAACCTTTAAAAGTTTGACATTCCTACTTTAACTTTTTTTGTAACATACACAGCAAAAATTGGAGAGTTGAATCAAGTCCCACAGAGTTGATTTTAACTCTTTTTCAGAGTTTATATAGGGCCACACTTTACAGAGTTAAATTAACATTTTCATTGGAGTTAATTATTTAACACTATACCAGAGTTGCCTTTTTGACTCAGAAACCTGAGTTAATTTAACACTGACTGATTTAACTACCAACACTAACAAGAGTTCATAAATGGTAAATTTATATAGCCCATTTTCTACACCTTCATGGTGCCCAAAGCGTTTTACAATTCCACACACACACACACACACACACACACACACACACACACACACACACACACACACACACACACACACACACACACACACACACACACACTTGCACCAGCAGGTGACTTCGACATATGGATAGTTGGAGCCAGGATTCGAACCACTGACCCTTTGGTCATTGGACGACCCGCTCTACCAACTGAGTCACAGCCGCCCTTCATAATCTCACTGACCTGGGTTAAGTTAACCCATATGGATTTAATATTTACACTGTCAGAGTTTCTCCTTTAACTCAAACAGAGTTAAATTAACACCATGAAAGTAACAAAAATAACACTCATTTTACTTAATTTTTACTCTGAAAGTAGTGTTAATTTTAATCATAAAAAAAGTGAATCCATTAAAAATGACTTAAAATTAATGTGAACAGGATGATTCAAAGAAAGCTGATGCATTTTTTTTAGAAAATTTATTTGTCCTCTTTTTTTCTCTCTGACAGCGGCAGTCTGATAGAAATTGCACAAGTTCACCTGGTTTGAAATGCAGGGGTCAGGCAAATTAACACTGGAGAGACGCAAAACAACACTTCTCCTAAGTTAATTTCCACAGGCTTGACTAACTCTTTTCATTAACCCCAACTCTGAATGACATTTAACTCACAGTGAGTTAAAACTACACTTTGAGAGTGAAAACTGACTCTCAAATGTTTAACCCTGAAATTTCAACTCTCCGATTTTTGCTGTGTATTTATAACATATCTACTCTTTTAGTGCTTATCTGCATATCAGTCTCTCTGGCTGTTGTGCTGCAATGACATAATCCACATGGGATTTTACAAAAGACTGAACAGAACTGAGCTGAGATATTGGACCTATCTTTATTCCACTTGTTCCTCACCATCTCTCTGCTGTTCCAGCTGCTGGTTGTGAGCATGTATCAGGGCCAGTTGGTGCTCATGGCGCTCCGCCATTTCCCTCATCGCCTTCAGTCTCTCACTGTGACCCAGCTGACGCCCACATGACTAAAAAATGTGTTTATAAATGGAAGTTTTTATGCACAGCACTGGTACAGTGTGGAGCTAAACAGAACACATTTCTTTTTGTCACCTTAAGACCCACAGTTGATAAAATGTACTATTTTTGTGGATCTGTTTTCACTTAGATTAGTGTTTGACTCATTCTGAAACCACTAGCCAACTAATTCATTATTTAGGGGATTTTACTTTAGATAAGAAATAGCACACATTTATGGCACATTGACATACTTGTTGAAAGTGTTCTCAAAATCTCAAACGTTTAAAAGATTAAATGAACAGCTAACCTCAGTGTCGGTGGTCTTTTTTGACCAGCTTGGCAGATTTTCTTCAATGGACATCCTCAGCTTCTGAAACTAAAGAAAAGACCAATGATGTATTCCATATGAAACATCTTATTACACATTATTTTCTCTGACCCTATCATGATGTGAAGGATGAAGGTTGGTTCGGTTCTGTTGTACCTCGTCAGTGAGTGTTTTCAGAGCAGCACCATCTATCTGACTGGTCGTTGCTTTATCTTCTACTCTCGCTGGCTCAGAATCAACACTCTTCCACCTGATGATGTTCCCTCGCTGACCTTTCAGCTATAAAAAGACACGCAACTGTGTTTTTAAGTGAACCTGACAATGAAGCCAAAACATCTCACTGTTGAGCATTAGCGTTTTATTGACCAAACAGATTATATTTAACATTCTTTCACCTTTTTTCTCACATGTCTTCTACTATTTGGTCATGTCCGTCAGTCTCTTTACTCTGTCTCATTATGACATACTCACCTGGACAAGGTCAGGTGTTCTTGTCTTTTTTAGTTCCGCAGCTTCAGCGTTGTGTCTTATGACCATTTCAGAGTTGTGCCTCGATACCTGAAAGTGCGCCGACTCCCTCCCAATGCAGAGATGTGCTTTGTGTTTCTCCAGCAGCTCAGTGGAGGGAAACACCATGTTACAGGCTCCACAGATAAACCCCTTCTCCATTTCGCATCAAAGCCTGAGTTTTACAAAGAAAAAAATATTACTAGAATGAATGTGTTTAGCTGCCCTACAATCACAAGAAATACTGTAAAAACATTCATTACATCTATATCTACATCTACATCTATATCTATATCTATATCTATATCTATATCTGTATTCTAAGAAAGATCAGAGAGTTCCGTTCACATGAGGATAGTACAACATGCTCTGCTTGTTTCCTAACTACAGTTGCTGCCAGTTCCCATGTTTACTGGCAACTGTCACCTTGGCAGTGACTTTGTTTGTTGAGTCTTTTTTTTTGCATTACCACATGAAATTTTTTCTTCTATTACACTTCATTAAAACAAGACTTCATAAAAAAAAAAAAAAAAAAAAAAAAAAAAAAATCTTACCACACACAGAGAAAAAGGATCACACCAAAATAATATGAATAGCTCTACAAAGGAGAACAGTGCTGCAGTTAAGGCACAGCTAAGTTCTGTCTTACCAGCAAATTTAAAAATGCCACAATTGCTTTTAATTAGTAGGAATAAGACCAATTTTCAAAGTTCCTGCTCCCTAATAAATTCACATTCACATTGTTTTCTAGTATTAACCATCAGATGATAGATAACTGGATAGATACTGGAAAACTTTCTTTTAACCCTTTCATTCATGAATTATGAGAATGTTGGTCAAGAGTGTTTTTATTCCTCTTTAGACATGAAAAAAACAATGACTTTGAAATTTTTTTGTGAACCTATTTCTCATGGAGTTACAAAAATATCCACTCAGCTGGACACCATGTGTTTAATTTTTGAAGTAAAGAAACATGTATCTAAAACCCATCATCAGAAAGTGATACTGCATGAAAACTGAAATAAAAACATTTTTAATGCAGCTAATCTGATGTTTTCTCCCATTTTAGCATACTTTAGCAGTAGTTATTACTCACTTAATGAAGATAATATGCAAAAAAAAACTTTTTGTTTAAGAAAACTGTTAATTACAGTCTAATAACCTTTAGCAGCTGATTTACACTAAAACATGTTACTACAGATCAGATTTATCAAGAACAACAAAGTTACAGTAATTGTATAAATTGTGTCCACTGTGTTAGCTGATATGGAACTAAAACAACAAAACCCATGAATTTACAAGAGAACAGCTGGAGAATAGCTGTCCACTGTATTGACCACTATGAATGAAAGGGTTAAACCAAATAGTTTACAAGCTAAATGCACTTTTAATTTTGGGTTGGGCTGCAGCACTTAAAAGTCTAACACCTAAGTATTTGTACTGGTTTTAGGGCTTTTTCCGTTAAAACACACACACACACACACACACACACACACACGTGGTCGAAAGCTGTGAAGTCGTGTCAGAACCAAACAGAAAAAAGCTCTCAGTTTCTGCACTCTCCACTCCAGCGACATTAAACTAACACACCCCATATGCTTCTTTCTTTCCATCTGAATATTCATAAAGTGCCTCGTTTTCATTTCTCACAGCACCTGATGTTTTCGCTCTGAGAGGCCGACTGCAGCTGTGCAATGGAGGTCTGTTTTCAATGCATCAGCAGCAAAAGCCACAGCGGGCAGATTTCCTCTAAGAACTTAGTGTGCATAGGACTGACCTTGATGAGAAAAATGTTAATGTAACAATTACAGTGTAAGTCATTATGTTTAAATGTTTAGAAATTACTATGAAGCAGTGACAGAGAGGACTCCATCTACTGTCCACTTCTTCTCATTTAATATATAATACATTATTGAATGTAGTCAACAGCTTTCAGGCACACGAAGAACAGCAGGGAACAGAACAGGATAATGGAAAATGTGGTGGCAGAGGTTTTTAGTGCAGGCCTTGACAAGGACACTCAGTATCTCACATCTAACTGCAACTGAGATGACAGAGCTGAGCAATATGGCTGGTAAATTAAATTTCATTTTGTTTATTTATTTATTGTTACGGTTGATTTATGATTTTTTTTTTTTTTTTTGTGCATTTTTTACTGTGTTAATGAACGGCAGATAAGCCCGCCCCCCAAATGATGTATGGACATGGTATGTATGAACAATGCCAACAAACAATAATAACAAAAACACCATGTTCAAAGTGTCAATGAGTATTATTTGATTAAAAAAAAAAAAAGACAGAAAATATTGAACAAAATAAAACAACAATGGTCTAACAACTGGAGAAACATATTCCCATTTAATATATTACAACAAACAAATGGTGAGCAAGAAAATTCTCCAAAGGAAGCATTAATATCAACTTTTATGATTTAGAGACATTAAACATTACACAAAATTGACATAGTTCCAATATGCATATGTACATCCCTGGACAGTCTTTGAATAGGATACAGGGTAAGTTATATTTTATTTTATTTTATCATTTTCTCTTTAAAGGTCAGCTACGAGACTAACTGCCATTAGGGATTTCTCTATCAAAACCTGAATATTTTAATAACAGCACCGTGGAATCATGGGAAATGTTGTCTTTACTAACTTTGGCATGAATCAAGCTGAAATCATGTTTAAAGATGAAATATGTTTAGGTGTTAAACTTTTAAACTAATTTCTACCCTATTTTACATTTGTACGTTATTTTTCATTATTTTACACTTAGTGTAGTGCAGTACATTCACGTTATGTCTTTTCATTTTGGTGAAATAGCCGGGTACTAGCTAACAATATAGCGACACTGACCTGCGACCAATTGAAATAGATCAATAAAATTACAGACTTCAAGATAAAATGTCGGACAATGGACTCTATGCACAGCCCCACTACTTCCTGAACTTCAGGTGGGTCCTTTATTTCCTGTCTGTCATTATTGGACAAACTGATTAATCCAGGTGTGCCTAATTAATCAGTAGTCAGACACACCTGGATTAATCAGTGTGTCCAATAATGACAGACAGGAAATAAAGGACCCACCTGAAGTTCAGGAAGTAGTGGGGCTGTGCATAGAGCCCATAGCCTTATCGGTTACAGGTGGTAAGTCTACATTTAAAGGTTAATATTTTCTTACCTTTTTCATTTTGGTTTGTTGCTCTTGTCTTCCTGCTAAATGGTACAAACAAGCCCAAAGGTTGATGCTAAATAAATAAATAGATAAATTTAACTAGAATTAACAAGAGGTTTTTGTCTTCAAAAACATTTAAACTGTGTTATTAAATGTGCCATGTGTCTCTCAGTAGGGATGTCAAATTCTTTGTACTTTATGGCTTAAACATTTTTTCTTAGTTGTGGAGAAGTTAATGTTTTACCATTTTAAACAGTTTGTGAATTTATACACCCTGAAGAACAAACACCCTGCAAAAAATAAATAAATACATAAATAAATTCCTCAGCAAAATACTTGCAAACTGACTTTGATGCAGTATTTACTTCATGGGATATAATACCTAATATTAGCTCCTTTTACACTGTTTTTTAATGCCTTAAATTTTGGAGTAAAACATTTGGGAGCTAAATAGGTGAGCACTTTTTGAATTTTGTGCCTTGAATGTTAAATATTTACAGAGATAGGAAAATGACATATATTTTATTAAACACTTAACAAACTCAGCACTCGTTTTTCCATCACCTCTCCTTTAGCTGTAAGGAGCCTCCATAGTACTGAGAAAGACTGCTGAAATATTCAACAACCATCCACACCTCTGACAGAGAGAGAAACAGCGAGAGTTGAGGACTTGAACTCCTTTCACTCTCCCACATCTCTCCGCCTGCTTGGCAACACACTCACACATGCCAGTCTGTTGCTAAGCAACTGTAAAATAAAAGCGGTGGGCTCAGAAGTCAGAGAGAGAGGGACGGCGAAAGAGGAGTAAAGTACTGCAATCCACTACTGTTTGTTTGGCTCTGTGCATGATCCCACCACAGCTCTTGGACCCATCTGTGGATCTGCGAGGACTTGTGACTTCTGGTTCTTTGTCAGCCGACCAATCAGCGCTGGCTGGAGGCGGGTCCAGTGGTTCCCTAGGTTACCTGTGTGATTGACGTTCAGACTCCTGCAGCGGAGCGCACGGCAGTGTATCACTGATGCTCCTGCTTCCCCCGGGAGACTGTGGAGAAATCTGGAAGAGAAGAGAGACACAGATAAAATACAAGAGCAGAAGAAATGCTGATTATTTAAACCCCTTCGCTCTGTTCCTCCGCTGTTTACTGGAAGGATGAAAACTGGAGTGCAGGAAGAAGCCGGCTAAAAGGAGAGGAACGGAAGGATTCCTGAAGAAGGGGGTTTGTTGGTAAGAGCCCCACATCACTTTTCTCTGTGTCTTGGCTTTACCAGTCACCTGTCCTTGCCAACACTGTAAATTATGGGATAGCAGGTAAACAGATTTGTCGAGGCTCGGGCTGTTATGTATGTTGTGCTTGTGTGGGCAGACAGATTTTCTGCATGCTGCGTGGCTGTAGAGGGGGTTTGGTGCTACTGTATGAATCCTACATTACATTGGGTGCCTGTTTTTACAGTATCAGTTATGCAAAGGCTGAGCTGCTGCTTTATGTGAGAGAACACGAGCCAGGATGATTTAAATGACACATAGGAAGTAATTTTAGAGCTTTAGTTAAAGCTGAGCTGACTATTTCCAGGCTTGACTACTGTATCTGCATAGGAGGAGGAGTATTAATTACATAATGCTCCGTCTATACCCCTGTATCAGGGTTTTTGCTTTAGCTGTGCAGCATCATGCTGTCCTACTAGTCCAGAAAAGCTTAACAGCTCAGTCATTTAAAGGAGTGTGGTACTTTGTTCTCTACTGTGAAGAAACAGGGGTTGTTTCTCTTAACTTCAGAGTAATTTGTGTGTGGATGGGTCTTTCTATGAGCGTTACTGATCTTAGTGTGCATCATTTATGAGGACACATATGTGAGTTAACAAGTGGGCAGGAAGACAAACTGGGGACTGTACCCACAGTTCATAGCTTCTCACTTGCAGTTTTCAGAATTTGAATTCAGTGTCTGTTACAAGTCATGTCACAGATTATGCACTGGGTTCAAATGTCAAAATAGGTGCATGACATGTGTGGCAGCCCTTCGTGTCACCAGGACTCCCTAAAACCTCCATCAGTGCTCAGCTCTGCACCATCAGGGACTTGTCTTTATGCTCCGCTGCTCTGGGCTCAGAGTTCTGTACTTGACCACCTGAGACACTTCACTGTTTCAGATTAGTTGGGAAATGTCTGTAATGTTTTTGTGCACTGCAAAGCTGACCAGATGTTCCAAATATTTTATCTTCCAAGGCAAGTATTTAAACATTTGACACTGCAACAAAAAAAAAAACAACCTATTTCATTACCAGGAGTTTAGTTCTTGAGCTGAGACCTTTGTATTATCATGTGGAAAGTAAGATTTTTAATCAGTTTGTTCTCACTTATATAGTGTTTTAAACAAATAGCAGACAAAACAAAATACGTTTGTGCATCATATTAAGCTCCGCACAAAATTAAGAAGTCCTACAATGTGCAGTGACATTGTTATATTATATGGTTTGACTTACCTCTGTGTTTCTGCTTTTGTACACAACTAAAATAGAAAAGTCTTTGCCTATTTATTAAGGGAGTTAAATAAGTTATTTTGCTGTTGAAAAATTGAACAGTTTGCATAAGAATACCAAAACAGTTCAACAGTACCTCAAATGAACACAACTATGAGGTTGATTTTCCTAGCTTCCTTTAAAATATTTTCTTCTAAACGCAACCAAAACATCTCTTGAAATAACCTAAACTATTAAATAAATATCAATTGTCATCATCATGGCCATGCACAAATAATGAGTTGTTGTTTCCATTATTTCTCTGTTTGGATGGTTTTGTCAGGAAAAGTCACACTTTCAAGACTCTGAGAAAACAACTGTTGGTGCATGGAAATAAATTGGCTTTTGTTTATAATTTGTCAAGTAGTCGTCTGTAATGTGTTTATCACACATGTTCATATTGTGATGATAGATGTGACAAAGAAAAAAACATACACGACAATAGATTTATTACATTATAGGTTTGAAGCACTTTGTACTTGAAATGATTAATTCTGCTCGGTGTAATAAGTTGTTGAACCATTAATATTAATTATGTTTTTTTCTTTAACACTCCACCTAGTTTCAATTAAAATGTAGTCACCCATGTTAAAAACTTAAACATTTGAAGTTTATGCTGATTAAAAGTAAGTTAACCTAATTACATCTCAGTTTAACAAGTATCAAGCTTCAAACAGAACAATATAATAAGTTCACGAGCAAAACTATAACTTATGAATATATGTATGCTATATGGAAGATTTTTCTTACACTATGTTTTCAATAATGTGATATACAGGCTGGGGAAGCAAAATTTACAATATTTTGAGGCAGGGATTGAAAGACAGTGTATGACCAATTAGTTTATTGAAAGTCATGAGAATTTATTTGCCACAAGAAAATTGACATAATAGAAAATGTTTTTATTCTATGTGTCCTTCTTTCTCAATAACTGCCTTCACACGCTTCCTGAAACTTGCGCAAGTGTTCCTTAAATATTCAGGTAACAACTTCTCCCATTCTTCTTTAATAGTATCTTCCAGACTTTCCCGTAATAGTTTTACTCATAGTCATTCTCTTCTTTCCATTATAAACAGTCTTTATGGACACTCCAACTATTTTTGAAATCTCCTTTGGTGTAACGAGTGCATTCAGCAAATCACACACTCTTTGACGTTTGCTTTCCTGATTACTCATATGGGCAAAAGTTTCTGAAAAGGTATGGATAATAGTGTTAGGTATGATTATGACATCAATATATGTTTGGTTTCAAAACAATTGACGTAGTGCCTGCTGAGAAAAAACAACTAAATGTTCATTGTAAATTTTGCTTCCCCACCCTGTACTTCCTCTTTTTGTAGTTGCTCCCCTTTTATAAATTTAGACATTATATTTCTAGTCATCTTTTTTTGTGAACAGACTCATCCACCTCTTAAAACTGCTCTATTTTATCAGGTGGAATGGATCTCTCTTACCTGGCTGCCTTAAAGGTTTTGCATAAAGCTCAGGCTTGAGACATTGCTTTATTTATTTATTCTGTTACTGAGTGGCTACAGGTTGGCTGTCGGTCTGCTCGCTGAATTCAGATCCTCACTGCAGATATAAATCTACAGAATAAATCTGTCGGCTAACAGCTCAGATGGCGGCTGCAGGCTTACTGTTTGCTACCAGTGAGAGTTAATCAGATATTCCATAGCATTACAGTAGCTACAGTCAGAGGTGTTTGGGTCTCTAGAGCTACTGCCTGTCTGTCTGCCTGCCTGCGTAGGAGGAAACATCTCATCTTCACAGCTCTGTCTACTGCAGATAGAAGGCTTTGGGATTCGTTTCTGCTTCACTGGACTGTATGCAGAGCAGTGGCAGGGAAGGTGACAGGAGCAGAGAGAGGGATGAGACAGGCCAGAAGCCAGAGTTGAGCCCACAACATCACAAGTACATGATATTCACATTGCCCACGGATTCACTGGGATGCCCCACAGCTGCGGGATTCTTAGTCACATCAGTAGTCCTGTGATTAACACACGGAGCTCTGGTAAGCCTGTGATCGGGGCTGACCATGCAGCGAAGGTTTGGTGGAAGTCAGTCAAGTGTCAGTGTCAGAGGTCAGTGTGTTAGCAGAGAGAGGGAAACAGTGTCTGTAAAGCAGAAGGTTCTGTTATATTTAGTAAGAAAGATGTCATCATATTCATAACACATGTTTAACCTACACCAGCGGCCATCGACTGGTGCCATATTCAGCCTGGATATTTATAAAATCAGAAAAAGTGGGGAGGGAGAAATATGTCCTGGTATTCAGGATATAAAGATTTTTTTCTTCCTATATTTAAAGTGCTATGTGTAAGATCAAGGGGAATTCAACTGCAGAAATAAAACTGATAAGCTACTAAAAATGAAAATTATTATTAATTGTTCAGTTTCAGTTGGTTGTAGTTTCAGATACAGACCGACAGAAAGTTGAACTTCATTAATGCTCATTAGCTCAAAGAATTATAACAAAAAGGAAAAAAATACAATTGATGAACTCTGCATCTTAACCACTAGATGTCACTAATTATCACACACTGAACCTTAAAAGTAACTCAGGTTAACAGATCAGATGGAAATGATTTTATTAAGCATGATTTATTATAGTTCTTAAATGTATACATTCGACTTATGTCTGTTTAGGACAATCTGAGCCCAAAAAGTATCCAATAAAAGCGTTTACCACTAATCAGAACATTGCATAATAGCACCAAAACCAGTTGAATTTCATTATTTCCTCCCAATCAAGACTGGGCTCTGATTATATTTACATAATTATATTTCTTACAGACTAAAACCATCTCTGTGCCACCCCATTGGTGGAAGTCCTTGACATAGTCAGACTCACTTATAATTATAGGTTCCCCATGTTTTTAAGAGCCTAAAAATTGAAATTATTGAACAATAATAGACTCATTAGGCTGGAGTATTTTTTTTGACTGGTCTGTGTGTAAAAAAATTGTGGACCTTGGACAAGTGGCCTAAATCTACACTCAGAGGGCTCTCAGTGACATAGTGTCCAAAACCATAACAATCATAAGTGTTAACATTTAAAGGTCTGTAAGTTAAACATTAACCTTAGGCTAGAGGACATGGGAGCTAAGTTTAGCATGGGGATTGGAAGAACGGAGGAAACTCCTATCCTCTGTCCAAAGGTACATAAGTATTGAACAGCTCCTCTGAGGTTCAGGAATTAATGCATTATCTCACTTTTGTCATTTTGTTGGAGGACTAATGTGTGCACAGTCTCAGTGCTGTATAAATATAATAGAACAGCCTAATATGTCTCTACTTTCTGAACATTTCCTCTTCCCAAAGGTCTTAAACTAAAGCCTATCCTCACTAAGTTTTTATGTACAGCCATGTTGTTTTAGCTGACTGTGTGATCCTTTGGGTTTTGACTAAGGAAACTGCAGAACTGACAGAGTCAGATGAAGGGTGGTGTTGGTGTTGGATGATGCTGATCTAGTTTTTTATCCATGCTCATGAGATGTGCAAAAATTTTATATATCATTTAATATATCAATTGCATATGAAATGACGAATAAGACATGTAGAGAATTTATATGTGGTGGAATGATGCAGAAGAATACACTGTGGAGCAGGGGTGGGCAATCCTGGTCCTCGAGGGCTGGTATCCTGCATGTTTTAGATGTTTCCCTCTTCCAACACACCTGGTTCACATGATAAGCCTATCATCAAGCTCTACAGAAGTCTGATAATGACCTTCAGGTGTGTTGGAAGAGGGAAACATCTAAAACATGCAGGATATCGGCCCTCGAGGACCAGGATTGCCCACCCCTGCTGTGGAGCTTCCTCAGTCAAAGGAGGATGGATTGAAGATATTCAGTAAATAATTCACTGTTTACTTTTTTAATTACTTTTTTTGTTTTCTGTTCTTTTCTTTCTTTTCTTGAGCAGAAGGGTGCATGAATTTGTGTTTTTTGTTTTTTTCTTTTCAAATTGACAACAGAGAAATGTAAACTGACTAAAATATATTTGGATAAATTGACTTCTTTTAAAAGATTGCTGCTCTGCCTGGAAATATTTGTTTATTGAAAGTTCTTGCTGTGCTTCAGCAGTTTAATTGGTAATGGAAAATACTGGTGACACACTGACCTCTGTCATTACAGTGTGGAACAGTTTATGTTTGGAGTGCATTGTCAAGGGGAATTAGATTTAATTTGTTTGCTTGAGGAAGTTCTTTGCTCGTGTTGAAATGCTGATGTTAAGTGTATATGGTGCAACAAGGCACTGAGATCACTGCTAATGCAAAGATTCAGATAATATGGTCCTCTGAAGGAGATGATTAAAAGATTAAATTTATGTTATTGACACATGCTGAAAAAAGTAATTGCTCTTCAAGAAAGGGAGGGATATACATTTTTTTTTTTTTTTTTAGATTTTTTTCTTAAGACATTTTTAGTCGACACAATAATAATAATAATTGGTATTGTTTTACGTGAGTGCCCCAGAGAGTAATACTTTGTAATTAACAGGCACTACAGCAGGGCTCTGAAATGACATATCAAGTCAATCTATTTATCTATACTAATCTATCAATCTATACCCAGTCTATTTGACATTATAGTGTGTGGCGTAAACCCCATATGTTTCTGAGGTCGAGGACATTTTTGATTAGTCACAGTATACTCAAGTGATTCTAATTTTGTCTGATTGGCCCCAGTTTGTGCCTCTGGGGTGGTATTTGGAGTTATGACCAACAGAAATTTAAAGAGATGTGTTGTTATTGAAAATACGGATGAATAAACCATATTTTTTTCAGTTGTATGGCTTTAGTCGAGATTTACTTGTTCCTCCACACTGGTGGAAATTTGACTTGGGCTTCCTCTCATGCTGCAAAAAACATAAAAAATAATTAATTAAAAGACCTAAAGACATAAATTTTTATATTGTAAAGTGTTTATATATACAGGGTGGGGAAGCAAAATTTACAATATTTTGAGGCAGGGATTGAAAGACAGTGTTTGACCAATTAGTTTATTGAAAGTCATGAGAATTTATTTGCCACAAGAAAATTGACATAATAGAAAATGTTTTTATTCTATGTGTACTCCTTCTTTCTCAATAACTGCCTTCACACGCTTCCTGAAACTTGCGCAAGTGTTCCTCAAATATTCGGGTGACAACTTCTCCCATTCTTCTTTAATAGTATCTTCCAGACTTTCTCGTAATAGTTTTGCTCATAGTCATTCTCTTCTTTCCATTATAAACAGTCTTTATGGACACTCCAACTATTTTTGAAATCTCCTTTGGTGTGACGAGTGCATTCAGCAAATCACACACTCTTTGACGTTTGCTTTCCTGATTAATCACATGGGCAAAAGTTTCTGAAACGGTATGGATAATAGTGTTAGGTATGATTATGACATCAATATATGTTTGGTTTTAAAACAACTGACGTAGTGCCTGCTGAGAAAAAACAACTAAATGTTCATTGTAAATTTTGCTTCCCCACCCTGTATATACTGGACACTTTACAGCAGGGATGTCCATTCCTGTTCCTCAAGGGCCGGTATCCTGCGTGTTTTAGATGTATCCCTCTTCTAACACACCTGATTCAAATGACAAGCCTATCAGCAAGCTCTGCAGAAATGTGATAATGACTGTCAGGTTTGCTGGGAGAGGGAAATATCTAAAACATGCAGGATACCGGCCCTCGAGGACCAGGATTGGACACCCTTGCTTTACAGAGATATAAACAAAATCTCATTTCACTGTACTATTTGTGTTTTTCAGTGAAAACAAAGTCTCTTTATTGTCAACTATTCTATTCTATTCTATTCTATTCATAATTGAAGGGAACGTGGGACAACATAGTAAACGTACCAAAAAAAAGCGTCACTTTTAGCTACTGTTTTTAAAATAAGGACATACAAACACCAATTTTGGTAATATATTTATTAAAGTTTCTTTTGTTTTTGTTTTTGTTTTTAATTCTGCTGTGAATTCTTTTATAATTTATTCATAACAAACTAAGAATCTAAGGGTCTTGGAAATTCTCTAAAAACAGCTGTAAGCAGATAGTTCCTCTTTGATTTTAACACTGATTAAAAACATGAGGCACAAACAGAGGGTATGGATTAAGCCTCTCTTGCAACATACTGCGTAATATACTTTATATTATTTGTCGACTGGTGACATCAGCTCTTCCTTAGGTATAATCAGCAGAAAAGTGAACACACCTATGTGCAGGTTTGCAAGGTCCATAAAGCAATCATACTAAAAGTAGGTTCTATGACAACCTGGGGAACCCTGCCCCATATACTATGTAGACTGTCAGACAGAAAAAAGCCGAAAGAAAAGACATTTTTGTTTGTGAATGAAAGCCTAAGTGAAGATGAAATACTTCCCAAGTGTGGTTTTAGGAAGCCTGTGTTTGTGGTGGCTTGTGTGAATGTGCATAGTTACTGTATGGTTGCATCATTCTCGTAGGATTATGAAACAATGAGAAATGAGCAGAGAGGGGAAAATGAGAGAGAGAGACAATGGAGAAAAACAAAACCTCAGACAAATGAGAGAAACAAAGCACGCCAGGTTTCCAGTGATTTTTGTGACACGTTAATGGGAACATTAAAGGATATTTAATTCATCTGTCACTAGTCAAAAATCAGTGTGAAGAGATGATGACACAACTGAGGAGACTGCTCTGAAACACAATGACTCACGCAACTGATGAGCTTTGAACTGTCTCTATTGAACAGCAGGTTAATCTGTGATCAGCTAACAACAGCCCATAATCAATGTCACTCTAAACTGCAAGAAAAAAAAACTGCAGATCGTCTTCTCGCATTTGATTAAGTGTGTGTAAACTTCACCACTGTTCTGAATACGAAATTGGCACTTTAATAAAAAATACATCCTGTGTTTGGAGTGATATTTTTCTTTTTTAAATGGCATTTTAAAACATTTCTCTGTGGTCTACATGAACTGTAAATTTATACTTGGATCTGAATTCTTCATTAATTAAACTCTACAGGTTCATCTTCAACCCTATTTTTGAGTAATGAGACGAAAAAGGTCATTTTGAGCGCTGGCCCTTTAAATACACATGACCCCACCCCCTTCCGGGTTGCTAACTGTGTGCTCTGTCCCGTTCAGCCACTTGAGTTCATCAATATAATCAACAACTGAACATTTTAAGTATTCGGCTCGAAGTTTAGACATATTTTCATTTTTTACTACAACCGCTGCTGCTGACAAACAATTATAGCGTACTTGGAGAAATGTTCATCGAAAGTCTTGACCTTATACAGGGTGGGGAAGCAAAATTTACAATATTTTGAGGCAGGGATTGAAAGACAGTGTATGACCAATTAGTTTATTGAAAGTCATGAGAATTTATTTGCAACAAGAAAATTGACATAATAGAAAATGTTTTTATTCTGTGTCCTCCTTCTTTCTCAATAACTGCCTTCACACGCTTCCTGAAACTTGCGCAAGTGTTCCTCAAATATTGGGGTGACAACTTCTCCCATTCTTCTTTAATAGTATCTTCCAGACTTTCTCGTAATAGTTTTGCTCATAGTCATTCTCTTCTTTACATTATAAACAGTCTTTATGGACACTCCAACTATTTTTGAAATCTCTTTTGGTGTGACGAGTGCATTCAGCAAATTACACACTGACGTTTGCTTTCCTGATTACTCATATGGGCAAAAGTTTCTGAAAAGGTATGGATAATAGTGTTAGGTATGATTATGACATCAATATATGTTTGGTTTCAAAACAATTGATGTAGTGCCTGCTGAGAAAAAAAACAACTAAATGTTCATTGTAAATTTTGCTTCCCTACCCTGTATGTGCAAATGTTGTGATGTAACTAGTTATAAAACGTAACGAATTAAGCAGGAATTAAAACAGGTTGTAGAAATACACAAAATTTTTGCCGGAATGCATATAAAGATAACTTTGCAGCACCTGGAGGGCTCAAATTCAAACTTTTTGAACTATTAGGGACCAAATACACAAATAAATGTACCGAAGACTAACAGACGTGGGTTTCGCAAAATATGACCCCTTTAAGACAAAGCACTAATCTAAAGAAACATCTCTGAATCATTTTTGGCTCCTAGTCATGCCTTAAGCTCTCACTGATTCATTCTTTTTTTTTTTTTTTTTTTTTTTTTCCATTGTATTTCTTTTAATCTCTTTTGAGCAAACTTGGTAGGATTGTGCCACAGGATCGTTTTGGGTGCAATTGCCACCATTATTTCTGCACCTGTTCCCACAAAAAACAAACATGTCACCTTCATATTTGTATGCTAGTTTTGTGTGCCAGTGCAAGTATGGGTAAATTACCTGAGCCGAAAGTCAATAATGTTCACAGGTGCCGGCTGCTTTTTTTTTGTTGTTGTTGTATTTGAAGTTGTATACATGCTCACAGCAGTAAAATGAAGAATACGAAACACTGGAAGCCATGTTTACGATAGTAGATATTCCCAGGTTGTGGTATGTTATTCATTTGCTCCATCAGACTGAAAAAAAAAGAAAGAAAAAAAGGAAATTCATGTCCATCCCTAAAGCTTTAATGTGATTTTTTTTTTTTTTTTTTAATATTAGAACAAATTTAAAGCCACATTTTTCAGTCTGTTGTTTTATTTATTATTGAAATATCTTTTTCTCCAGTAGTTAAAAAGGAGAAACATAGTTGGTTCATAAGCTCACTTAGCATGAGAAGATTTATGTTTCTATAAAGCCTAAACATACACTTATATAGATGTAATACTTAATATTTAGGTTACAGTTTGTCCTACCTGTGTAATGATAGATACAGTCACGGAAAAAATTATTAGACCATTAAAAGCCATCAAAGCAGAGCAAAATCAGACACTAGTGTTTGTCCATGAGAAGAAGGATTCTGCGGGGATTCAAACTTGTTATTGATTCGACATTTGTTACAATTTGAGAAAACTTAAAGTTAAAGCCTTTTTATTTTTTCTTATGTGAGTAGAATAAATAAATAAAATATGTTAATGAGATCCTCTTATCTGAACCTGTTGCTGTAAAACAGTGCTTATCCTTTACGGTTTCCATCTAAAACACAGGTGTCAAACATGCGGCCCGGGGGCCAAATCCAGCCCACCAAAGGGTCCAGTCCGGCCCTTGGGATGAATTTGTGAAATGCAAAAATAGATATTAAGAAATTAACAATTATTTTAGTTCAGGTTCCACATGCAGACCAATTCAATCTCCAGTGGGTCAGACCAGTCAAATACTATCATAATAATCTATAAATACTCACAACTCCAATTTTTTCTGTTTGTAAATGTAAATATTTTCATGTATTCACACTAAAACAAAGTGTAATTTCACAAAAAATGTGAATAATTTGAACAAATGTGAAGAACCTGAAATGTCTTAAGAAAAATAAGTGCAATTTTAACAATATTCTGCCTGATACTAAATGTTTTGTGTTTTTGTAGATCCACTGTGATCTGTACGTTATAATGAACATGTGGAAATGATAAACTGAGGCAGAATATTGTTAAAATTACACTTATTCTTTCAGTTTGTTCAAGTTATTCGCATTGTTTGAAAGGATAGTTTGTAGATGTAAACCTTTTCATTGTTTAATTTGACTTTTTTCACTGTAAAATATAGAGAAAAGTTCGGAGTTGACTTTATTTATATATTATTATGTTATTATTTTACTGGTTCAGCCCACTGTAGATCAAATTTAGCTGAATGTGGCCCCTGAATTAAAATGGGTTTGACACCCCTGATCTAAAACATATACAGTCATGGAAAAAATTACTAGACCATCAAATGTCATCAAAAACAATGGTTATGCAATCAAGTACTAACTCCTGTGTGTATCATGTGACTAAAACAGACAGAAAAGAAAACACGAAATGCCTAAAAGTGCTGTTTTTGTCAGTACAATGCCATGACTATTGATGTAAGTACTAAAGTGATTTTGGTTATCAAGAAAACATAGAAAATGACTAGATATCAGCTCTAAAAGTAAACTCTTATGAGCTATTTTTGTTATCATTATATTTGTCCAAACAGATGTACCTTTAGTTGCACCAGGCATTAAAATGAACAGAAAATTGAAAAAAACAAGGATGTTCTAATAATTTTTTGTCTGTATGTAAGGAAAAGCCAAAGAGCAGCTTCCGTTCAGGTGGTTGAGAATGTCATTACCGGACATAATCAGACTGTCAGCAGGAACAGTCTGTTGACCGTTACATGGAGTCGCCAGACCTTAAACCTGCTGAGCCCAGCGTCATCAAAACACCAAAAACATGCACATCTTTTGGAAGAATCATGTTCCGTCCCTCCACTAGGTTTCACAGGTTTGTAGAATCAATGCTAAATCCTCTGAAGCCGCTCTGGCAGTAGCTGGCATCTTATGGTTTGTAGGTTAATACATGAGCACATCTGTAAACATGATTTCTACATGAGTCACATCATACTGTCGTTTGCAGTAGGTTTTAAAAACATACACGATCCCATGACACTTTGCAATACATGCATTGAAAATGTAGCTCAACGATAAGTAATCACGTAACATATTTCCACTTCAACAGGTCAGCGCTGATCCAATATGGGAGACAATCTCACAGCTAATGTCACTTATCTCTACGTCTATCATTTTACATGATGTTCTTCAGCAGATGGAATTGTCTCCTTTGAAGGACTCTTCAGATTGATCCACTCTGTCTTTATTCTTTAATCATTAAACATAAGTGGGTTTGGTGTTTTTTGTTGGCAGATATTGGCTGCAGAGGCACACACACACACACACATATCAGGTCAACTGCCACCCTTTCAGTAATATTTTTATATTTTTAGTGAAACGTGCTGATGGCCTGTTCAGAAATGATCCTGATAATGAGCACTAAGTGTAGATACTGGTGTTTTACGTGTGCCACTTTGACTTAAAGGAGTGATATTTAGCTTTTTTTAACGGAATTATGTATTTTAAAACATTTCCCTGTGGTCTACATAAACTGTAAATGCTATGCTTGGATCTGAATTTCACATTCTTCTTCAACCCTATTTCTGACTAATAGTAGTATTAGTAGTAGTTTATTTGGTTGTTAATTATTTTAAACCACAAACAAAAACAACATATCCATTGTTCCATGCGCAATGCGACTGAAAGGGTTTTACAGAGCTTAATTTACTGAAAATACATGATTTTGTTGACCTTAATACAATGGTAGTGATGTGCAAGGCACATAATAATCTTCTCCCTCCTTACATCCAGGAGATGTTTGAATGTAGGAAAAGTCAGTATAGCCTCAGAGGAACCAGCATTTTTAACCCTTTCATGCACAGTGGTCACTCCAGTGGACAGTTCTTCTCCAGCTGTTCTCTTGTACAGGGTGGGGAAGCAAAATTTACAATGAACATTTAGTTGTTTTCTTCTCAGCAGGCACTACATCAATTGTTTTGAAACCAAACATATATTGATGTCATAATCATACCTAACACTATTATCCATACCTTTTCAGAAACTTTTGCCCATATGAGTAATCAGGAAAGCAAACGTCAAAGAGTGTGTGATTTACTGAATGCACTCGTCACACCAAAGGAGATTTCAAAAATAGTTGGAGTGTCCATAAAGACTGTTTATAATGTAAAGAAGAGAATGACTATGAGCAAAACTATTACGAGAAAGTCTGGAAGATACTATTAAAGAAGAATGGGAGAAGTTGTCACCCGAATATTTGAGGAACACTTGCGCAAGTTTCAGGAAGCGTGTGAAGGCAGTTATTGAGAAAGAAGGAGGACACAGAATAAAAACATTTTCTATTATGTCAGTTTTCTTGTGGCAAATAAATTCTCATGACTTTCAATAAACTAATTGGTCATACACTGTCTTTCAATCCCTGCCTCAAAATATTGTAAATTTTGCTTCCCCACCCTGTATATTCATGGGTTTTGTTGTTTTAGTTCCGTATCAGCCAACACTATGGACACTTATGCACCATCCCATAATAATACACTAACATTCAGACCATTACCGTAACTGTACTGTTCTAGATAAACCTGATCTTCTCTAACATGTTTGAGTGGAAATCAATTGTTATCTGTTAGAAAAAAAAGTAGAGTTTTTTTGCGTATTATCTCTGTGAAAAGAGTAATAACTAGCATTAGAATATGTTAAAATGTGAGAAAACATCAGATTTTATTTTATTTCATTGTTTTCATATCACTTTCTGATGTTGGCTTTTAAACAAATTTCTTTACTTCAAAAATTAAATGCATGGACATTTTTGTAACGCCATGAAAAAAAAAAAAAATCCTTGATCACATTGTTTTATTCATGCCTATGGAGGAATAAAAACACTCAAGAAAAAAATCTTAACTAAGGTTCTCATAATTAATGCATGAAAGGGTTAAAAAAGCTAAGGCAAGAACAAATAAAAATAGTAGATGTATTTTCGTTAGAGGGGTTAATGTTTGGAATGGCCTGGAAGATCAATTAAAACAGTTAAAAAGATGTACAAATTAACTATTATTCAAAAATATAGAACTCAGGATTGACCAAAGAAATTACTTGAAATCACTTGTTTAATGACAAGAGACAGGTAGTTTTGAGCGCTGGCCCTTTAAATCCAAATGAGCCACTCCACCCCCCCGCCCCCAGGTTGTTGACTGTGCTTTCTGTCCTGTTCAGCCACTTGTGTTCATTAATACAACCAAAAACTGAACATTTTAGGTAATCGGCTTGAAGTTTGGACATATTTTCAGTTTTTACTACAACCGCTGCTGCTAATAAACAATTATGTCGTACTCTGAGAAATGTTCGTCGGAAGTCTTGACCTTATATGTGCAAATGTTGTGACGTAACTAGTTATAAAATGTAACAAATTAAGCATGAATTAAAACGTGTTGTAGAAATCCACTTGATTTTTACCTAAATGAATATAAATATAGCTTTGCAGCACCTGGAGGGTTCAGATTCTAACTTTTTGAACTATTAGGGTCCAAATACACAAATAAATTTACCAAAGACTAATAAAAGTGGGTTTAGCAAAATATGACCTCTTTAAGTTTAATTCTAAAGAAATAGCCACAGGAAACATGGAAGTTGCTCAGTTAAATGGACCATACAGTAAATAAGGATCTCTCTGTACTGAAACCTGTTTGGAATTTTTTGCTGTAACATACACATCACCAAAATTTATAACAGGCTTAGTTGTAGACATTACTTTTAGATTTTTTTTTAAAAATGTGGAAATAGCTTTAAAATGTCAGGTTTTAAATCTTCAAGTGTTATTATCACATGGCATCATTTCATTGAAGCTGCTTCTTTGTCATTTCTGAAACTTATCTGTGACTTATTACTTGAACGTTTAAGTCAGGGGTGGGCAATTAAGTTTCCTATGGGGCCACATGAGAAACTTTGACAGTTGTTAAGGGCCGGATCAATACACTTGCAGCTCTCCTTAATTATCTATCTATCTATCTATCTATCTATCTATCTATCTATCTATCTATCTATCTATCTATCTATCTATCTATCTATCTATCTATCTATCTATCTATCTATCTATCTATCTATCTATCTATCTATCTATCTATCTATCTATCTATCTATCTATCTATCTATCTATCTATCTATCTTACAAAAACAGTAAATGCAACAATACAATAATAAAATGAAAATGTGGAGCACAGAATACAACTATTTAATAAATATTCACAAAAAGACTTTCGAAAATGTGCAAAACCAGCTCCACATTAACTTTACATGAAAAACGATAAATGCATCCAGCTTTGTTTGTTTGCAGATCACAGTTCCTTTTCTTTTTCTTTACCTCTGACGTAGAAAGAAATACATGTCAGTCCATGTCTTGTTAAAAACTCTGCATTCGGAATCAATCTTTCTTTTTATGGCGTTAGCTGACATCTTCATGAGCTGAAACTGACCAACAAATCAATCAGTGCATAAGCTTTATGCAAGTACAGAAAGTATGTGTGAAAAAATGGTAAATTAGCAGATCTTTCAAAATAAAAGCAGTGGCGTTGTATTGGTTACGTCTACTATGATGATATACATTTGCATTGACTTTTAATTTGCCAGTGACCTCATGTGGGCCAGTTAGGGTCAGCTGTCGGGCCGCATGTGGCCCCCGGACCTTACAATGCCCAGGTCTGGTTTAAGTCATTAATCTTTGAGTGTAAGATCCTTTAAGTTTCCCTAATTTGTGTTTCTAAAGGCCCTTTCCCACCGCAGGAACTTTTGCAGGAATGTTCTGTATTACCCTGAACTTTCAAAGTTCCTGGTGCATTTCCACCGAAAATTACCCTGGTAACTGACCCTCCCCCGGCCCTGAATTTACCCCGAAGAAGTTCCTGGTAGGGAGGTAGTACTTTTCAGATTACCAGGAACTTTAAGGGGCAGGGCTGTGTGCTGGAGAAGGCTGAGTGGTGGACTGGACTCGCAGCATTTCCGCATTCTGTCCACCGCCAATATTGAACTCATTTAATTTCCACAAGCTTTGTATTTTGATAATTCGGAAAATGGACCAAAAGAGAAGCTACAACAAGTGGACGGACGACGAGGAAATTCAGACGAACTTTGAATCGCTGACACAAAACGAGTGAAGTTCGAGTAAACGCTGTTGGAGCCAAATATAACACACAAGCCTAAAGAAATATGAGAAAAGAAGAAGAAACTTATGCAGAATTAAAAGAAACTAAAGGACCACAACGGTCGCAGTGGATCTGACTGTCGAACAAACCAATGGTCTGTATATGACAGAAATATTCCCTGTTTAGTTGGTTCATGCCGTAACAGTATCAGTAACAGTAAGATAGCTGTAGAAGCTGTTGAATTTTACACATATAAAAACACATTTACAGAAAAAAAGAAAAGGAAATGGTTAAAAATCGATGACTGGAATGTGCAGAGGAGCGCACACTGACTCTGATATGTGTCATTCAGTCTTAATGGACATCGTGAACTGGATTTAATAATTTTCTTAAGCAGTTAGGAACTTTTAGATTGGTTATAAATCTGTATTCACTACTAGTTCAACTAAGTTGGGTAATGACATAAAATCAATCTCAGACCCAAAATGTGAGGCCTTTAAAAAGCAGTTTTAAGACTGAGCTATCTATCATGATCATTTCAGTTTCATAACAGGGTTGGACGATAAATTTCCTAAGTACTAGGAAATTTGTGAATCTCCTCTCCTCACCCCCCCTCGCCCCTCTCCTCCCCTCCCTTCCTCTCCTCCCTTCCTCTCCTCCCTCTCCTCTCCTCTCCTCCCTTCCCCTCCTCTCCTCTCACCCCCTCCCCTCCCCTGCCCTCTCCTCTCCTCTCCTCTCCTCTCCTCTCCTCTCCTCTCCTCTCCTCTCCTCTCCTCTCCTCTCCTCTCCTCTCCCCCTCGAGCTCTGTACGTTACCATAGCACCCGAGAGAAAAAAGTCAACCCACACAGAGTCTCCTGCCTACCACTCATTCTCTTCCTCTTTCTCGTTCTCGTCTGCCATTGTGTCTTTCCTTTTGCTCTCTCAGTCTATTTTGACTCTCTCTCCTTTTGGCCTACCCACCGCTGAGCTCCTCCACACGACGCCATCATCGTGTTTTAATATTGTTTACTTCTCACTGTGATTTTTGTACATCTGCATTCACCTGTGAGCATGTGTGTGTGTGTGTGTGTGTGTGTGTGTGTGTGTGTGTGCTTTTGTCCATTGATGCCTGGTTATGAATATGCAGATATGTTCTGCCCAACATGACAACTCAGCTTCACTGTCCGCCCACACACACAGGATGCCCATGGACACAGATCCACACAGGGAGTGGGCTGTGACTGGGCCCTCCCCAGTTGTTGACGGCAATAAGTCATTAGTGTTGAGATGAGTGCGAGGTGTCTTATGTCAACTTTATTTGTTACTTTTTCTCTGCGGTCGACCTGACACTAAAACTAAGTGAGTCTTTTTAAATGTTAACGGAGCATTCATTAGAAATTTGCGTATGTTACTGTGTTTTTGTTTGTGTGCGTGTTAGGAGGAGGGAGAGGATGAGTCAATAAGAGCCTTCCCGACATTTAGCCAATTAGATGGGGTGGCTAGGGAACTCTGTGCACAACAGCCAAAGGTTGTCCCATGTAAAGGGCACTTAACTTAGAATTGCATGAAAATATAGAAATCTTAAGATCGTTTTATTATGTACTTGCGAGCCTCACAAGGAGAAATTTACTATTTTAGGAATAAATAATAAAAGGATCTGACACACACAAAAAAAGAGAAACAAAAAGGTTGAAGCTCATGACAAGTGGGCACTTCAGTTTTGCATGCCAAGTGGAACGGTGGTGGCGGGTTTAACACTTCTGCCTCACAGCTAGGGGGTTGCGTGTTCAAATTCCAGACAGTCCAAGTTTGCCTGTTGTCTCCATGCTTGCTCCTCCCAGCTCCCAGTGGGTAAAGGCAGTGTACGCCTTGGGTGATTAAGATTGACCAGTTAACCTACACTGTTGCCCATGAAGTTGGAATAAAATATTTTTACTTCTTCTCATGAAATGATGATGACGATGTGATTTATTCTTGAGATAAACTGTAACTGGGACTCGACTCAGTATGTATTCATTGCACTTGTGTAACAGATGCATTAATATGAGTTTTATATTTCACCAAACTTCCACTTCCTTTTTCTGTTCATGTTCTACAGTTGTTTTTCAAGGATATTTTCATTTTGTATGCATTTATTTTATGGACCTTTTATTTTTTAAATAGTTTCTACGTTGTGTGACCTTTGACATTTTAGTTACATCACTTCCGGAATATTCAAGCTTTCTCCTCAGTTGGCGAGAAGCCCCGCTAAGGAGAGAGGAAAGAATCCCTGAGAGAATAAACACCCCCATCTGGCAAAGCAGTAGTGGTTTTCAGTTCTTCCTTCCACAACGCAGAGCTGGTGACAGGCTAGACTGGTTACAATTGGTCAAAGCTGATGTGTATAAATAGGAAATAAAAGAGGAATGTGTCAGAAAACAAAATTATTCTAACTTTATGGGTAAGAGTGTATTAAGGTGAATGTTGGGATGTTGGAGGAAGCTGAAGAGAAGCCATGCAGACACAGGGAGAACATGTAAACTCCACACAGGAAGGTCCACGCTGACTGCCACTGGGATTGACCCCATGACCTTTGTGATTTGGGTCTTTTCCTTTTTGTGATTCACATTTTTTTGTTTTTTCTTTTTATTTCCCCCATTAAACATTTTACAGTGATATAACAGTATATAGTTATAAGAAAATATATCAATAAAAATATGAAAATCAAATGTGAAAAAACAGCAACCAAAAAACCCCCCACAAAAAACACAAATTCAACAAAAAAACAAAGAAAAGGAATGACAAAAACCATAGAGTACTGTCAGTTTTGTCATACAGGATATGTTGTTTCATTATAATTCTTTCCAGGTGACAGAGGACCAAGGCCAGGACAATAAAACATTTCCCATAATACATTGTGGGTCTTTTCCAATGGCAGCAATTTTATTAAAGGTAACCTTTTGATGACCACTAGCCTCTGTGATGCTTTACTTGAAAAAAATACCTGTAATTAAAACACTGTAAACATTTGCGTACACTAAAGCCTTATATAAATAGTCAATCAAAACAATAGCTAATGGAGCCTTTTAGCAGTGCTTCACAGAGTTGGCGATTTTGACATTATACATAAAACTGTTGTGAGGTGGCGTGGGCTGTTCTCGGTCACAAAGTTAATGGAGTTTAGCTCAGTTGTTCAGTATAAACAATGCAAAAGGTGTGGGTAGGTAGAGAAAAATACAGTATGTGTGATGAAGTTCAGGAGCTGAATTAATAATGCATTGAATTCCTGTGAATATACTCTGTGACTTTTGTTGAGCTGTGAAGGGTATGTATGTGAAGTCAAGTGTGGTGACTACGTGTAAATGTCACCTCTGAACATGCAGCCGAAAAATACCGTGACTCATTTTTTATGAACAGTTATGAGTCATGACATTGTCGAGAAGTTTTATTCAAATTCCAAGTTTCTCTTTGTAAGACTGACGTGTGCTTATGTGACATTTGTGTTGGATTCTGTTGCGCTAGTCGTTGGGTGTCCGTTGACGTTAGCTGACAGAATCTAGTGTTGCACATTTCTGCGATGATAGAGCAGCAGAAGAGAGGCGCCGAAGAACTCCAGACTGAGGGTTGTCACGGAAAATTCAACCTGTAATATCGACATAGAAATCAGTATACTGTAGCTTAGCAACGATAATAACAAACAACCTGTTCGCAGCACAAAAAACCTCCAACACAACCTTCATATAACCACATTAACCCTTTCATGCGTGAATTATGAGAACCTTAGTCAATATTTTTTTCTTGAGTGTTTTTATTCCTCTTTAGGCATGAAAAAATCAATGCAGTTGAAAATTTTTTTATGAGCCTATTTTTCAAGGAGTTACAAAAATGTCCACTCAGCTGGACACCATGTGTTTAATTTTTGAAGCAAAGAAACATGTATTTAAAACTCATCATCAGAGAGTGATATACTGTGTGAAAACTATGAAATAAAAACATTTTTAATGCTGCTAATCTGATGTCTTCTCACATTTTATCATACTTAAATACCAGTTATTACTCATTTCATGAAGATAATATCCTCTGAGACCCAGGAAATTGACAATTTTATCTTTTTTACACTAAAAAATTGTCTTGATTGAAAACTGCATAATACAACAGTTTTTTCAGATACATTTTAAAAATTATTTTTATTTATTGATTGATTTTTCTAATGGAATGTCCTTTGCAATGGACAGTATTTTTTAAGTTAAACTGTCAAACTTTTGTCCCCTACAGAGGACAAAATGTATTGCTGAGTCTCAGGAAGATATGCAAAAAAAAATAAAAAATTGTTTCAGAAAACTGTTAATGACAGTCTAATTAGTCTATTTAGACTAAAACATGTTACTGCAGATCAGGTTTATCAAGAGCAGCAAAGTTACAATAATTGTATGAATTGCAGTGTTTGAGATGATGCGTAAGAGTCCTCTATATTGGTTGATATGGAACTAAAACAATAAAACCCATGAATATATAAGAACAGCTGTAGAAAAACTGTCCACTGTAGTGACCATTATGCATGAAAGGGTTAACATATACAAACCTTCCATAGTGCACTTTTAACACATTTATGGATATAATAATAATAATAATAATGATAATAATAATAATAATAATAATAATAATAATAATAATAATAATAATAATAATAATAATAATACATTTTATTTGTATAGCGCTTTTCATAGAACTCAAAGACACTTTACATGCAGCAGGATATGTACATTAACTTATTAGGAAATGATGTATGATCATTATGACAGATTACAGTTCAGATGCCTCATCAATCAAATCAGATGTTTACAACCTCAGAAAACTGAGGTCCTGATCTGTGAATGAGGAGACGGACAGATTTTACAGCTGTATGTGTCTGTGTGCTCTTGTATTAGTGTTTTGATTTGATTGATTGATGTATTTATTTCGAATATGAATGTCGAAACAGAAGAAAATGAATAAACAAAACACTTAAAGATAGGACATAAGACATATAACACATTCGAAAAGGAGTGAGAAGAAGTACAACTAATAAAGTCCCACCCCTTCTCCTTATATAATGAATAACAATAATAACCTTTCTATTCTAAGCATATCTATACTATATACTATAATGTGACTGATACTTATTAAATAATTTGGTTTCTGGCTTTATATTATTATGAACAAATATAATATGATTTACATACAGTGTCATTATGAAAAAAAACATTGAATATTCAAGCATTTATCTGAGAACCTGACCTACACAGTGAGAATATTAGTCAGTCAGTTGTAAGTTTAGGGTAAGAGGTTAGGGAATACATGATGTGAGTGTGTCCTGACAGTGCTGTTCGGTGGTGGTCTGTGTGTGCATGTATGTGACTGCATTTCTGTGCATGCAGCAGGTGGAGCCCTGGCTCTAGTGTTGAATGTCACAGTGAGATGAAACACATGGGTATGGTATGGTATGTGGTGTTGGTGGACTTACTTCACAGGTACAACACACCGCACTGTAAGCCCGGAATTTGTATTTACTAAAATGCTTTAATTACAATGCACTTAAATGATTTAAGTTTTATGATGTTACTATAAAACGTTGAGTATAATCTACTAATTTGTAGACATAGTTGAAAGTACGAAAAAGTTTAAGTTGAATGGAATTAAATCAGTAGGTTTTAGTCACGACCACACCTTTTTATCTTCACATTGCATTGTGGGTATTGGGCATGTTGTTGAAAATGTGTTATTTTTATGTGCAGGGGTTCAGCGGGGTTGTGGTGTTAGTGTTAATTTGGATTTAATGTGTGTATGGCAATGTTTATTGGCCTTTTTGTGTTTGTTTTTGTATTTTTGCACAGTTGCACCATGAGTCAGAGCCATAGGAAGAACAATGGCTTTCCTGTTCATCTAAGACTGTTACTGTATATTGGAAATCTGACTGTTTTGTCAAATGAAAAACATTTTCTATACTGACAAATGATATTGAAATGACTTCTATTCATACTGCGATATAGTGACCCTTTCATGCACGAACTATGACAACCTTAATCAGAATATTTTCTTGAGTGTTTTCATTCGTCTTTAGGCATGTAAAAAACATTGTGATAGAAAATTTACTTCTGAAAAATAAAAAAAATAAAAATAATGATGCTTTTTTTTTTAATACATTAAAAAAAAGTAATAATGACAAAAAAAAAAATTCTTATGAACCTATTTTTCATGAAGTTGCAAAAATATCCACTCAGCTGGACACCACACGTTTAATTTTTGACACACAGAAACATGTATTTACTGATAAATTGTGTGAAAACTATGGGGAAGGCTTGTGATTCTGGGGTTTATCCTCAGGAGAGATCTACGTAATGTTACCAATTCATGTCAGAAAAGACATGTAGTGTCTTAAAACGTTAATAAAGATATGTGTAAAAAACAAAACAAAACAAAAAACAATGAAAAGAACAACAAAATCCATGAATATACAAGAGAACAGCTGTAGAATAGCTGTCCACTGTAGTGACCACTATGCATGAAAGGGTTAAGTTGAATAGTATCCTAACTATTTTGGTCAGGAATGGGATTTTGAGTTTGATTATCTTAAAAAAAATATGTTTAATTAATGATAAATTAATCTGGCTGCAATTGAGAAAATTAGTCAGTGTAACCTAAAATGCTGAGTAGAATGGTTGGATAGTGAGGTTGATTTTACAACAGATTTAAAGTACAAATAACTTGTCTTTTAGTGTGTTCTACTTAATAGTTTAAGTTCAATACTTCTAGCATTAAAGTTGAACATACTTAAACCAATTAATTAGTCGATCATTACTCAAATCATTTAAGTGCAATCACTTGCCTCAAATTTTTTGAGTAAACTCTACTTATCCGGGCTTACAGTGCATGACACCGTGTGACTGCAGGTTTAGTGTGTACACTGATACACAGAGCTACTGTATTACATGGTTCTCTGTGTAATATATTCTGCTGTTATACTTTTCTAGCTCATTGAGTCTTTTAAACATGCTTTGTACGCAGACCTCCATTGAAAATCAAGTGTTTTTCACATTCCTCCTGCCATGTCTCGTCAAGTGTGTTAAATTTAGTCATGTTAACGTTTAGAGCAGGGGTCACCAATCCTGGTCCTCGAGGGCCGTATCCTGCATGTTTTAGATCAGGGGTGTCCAATCCTGGTCCTTGAGAGCTACTATCCTGCATGTTTTAGATGTTTCCCTCTTCCAGCACACCTGATGGTCATTATCAGGCTTCTGCAGAGCTTGATGATAGGCTTATCATTTGAATCAGGTGTGTTGGAAGAGGGATACATCTACGAGGGCTGTTCAATAAGTTCATGGCCTCACCCAGAAATACTGGTTGTTATAATACAGGATGTTACATTCTTTCGTGATGGGATAGTGATGCTTGAACATCGATGGACCAAGTGCATTGCTGTAAATGGAGATTATGTTGAAAAATAAAATATAAATTATCAGTCTTTGTTGTTCTGTTCTGGGTGAGGCCATGAACTTATTGAACGGCCCTCGTAAAACATGCAGGATTCCGGCCCTCGAGGACCAGGATTGGTGACCCCTGGTTTAGAGTTTCATGTCTTGTCTTTGGCGTGTCAGTGTTTTGTCCTTGTTTTTATGTTGAGTTAGTCATTCGCATTTGGTCCTGACATGCACTTCCTGTTTTATTTTGTATGCATCTCTACCCTCTTGTTTCAGACCCTGACTTCCTCCCTTTGTGTGATTTTTTTTTTTTTTTTTTTTTTTTCCCCACCAGTGTGATTGTTAGTCCCACCCCTTATTGGTTTCACCTGTGTTCCCCCACCTCATGTAGAAATAGTCCCTGCCTCCCTTTGTCTGGAGTCAGTTCGTCTCGTTCAGTCTGGATCTCGTCAAGCGTCTCAGTCAGTTTTTCCATGTTTGTCAGGTTTGATTCAGGTATTCTGTCAGGGGTTTGTTTCTTGTAGTGATTCTTTTAAGTTGTACTCTGTATCCTCCTAGGGAAGCGTCTTTTGTTTCATTACGTTTGGATTATTAAAATACTTCTGTTAAATCTTCCTTTTTGTGAGTCGTGCATTTGAGTTCACCAGTTTTGCGTCAAGGATGTTACACCTCCACTGTGACCTTTGAGTGATACGATGTGTGCAGAGTGTGAAAGCTTCATGTTTTTATAGTCATCTGTGTCTCTATATATTCTCTTCCTTAGAATTTAAGCAGGATATCTACCAGCAGAGCTTGTAATGTCACAAATATTTTGGAGAAAAATGTAATATTGACTGCTAGTAGTACTGGTGTGATGTGGAAATCCATCACTGCACATTCTCTGAAAATCACGAATGAGGCTTGAAATGTTGATTTTTATGGTAAATCTGTACTTGCTGTTTAACTTTATGCAATATTTTATATTAGTGCAAAGAAAACATAAAATTCCACGTGACACCTGTTCTTGTCAATAATATATTAACCCATAAAGACCCAGTGCTACTTTTATGGCAATTCCTGAATGAATTTTCCTCTATATTTAACCTTTCTTAAGTTATTTATCACCACTTGTTCTAACATTATCCTCTGTATTTAGAATTTTTTCAGTATAAATCATGTATTTTCCCGTATTTAATTCACTGATCATGTAGATGTTCATTAAAGCTTAGAATAAACTTATATAAAAAGAGAGAAAACTGAAGAAAAAGTAACATTTTAATTAAAATATATCATTCATCATTAACTGAACATAAAACAAGTGTCTCAATGACAATATAATGACAGTGTATCTGGAATTGTCTTGTTTTTTGTGTAATTAATTAATTCTACTTTTCATATTTCATTTATTTATTTTTCTTTAGAGAGAGGAGGTCAAAGTCTCTTGGTCTTTCGTATGTGTTTTCTTTATGTAACAATGCATCCATTGTTCACTGTTCAATTGTTTTGTTTATTAACAAAAAAAAAAAAAGAAAAACTGAAATGTTGAGAATGGAAAGATTGGTCATTGGTCACATACTTGTTACGTGACCACAGTGTAATTTAAATGTATGTTGAACTTTTCTCAATATTTCTAAATAAAAATCTGAAAAAAAAAACCAAGTGTCTCCATCTACTGTCATTGATCCAACTCCATGGGTTTTACTGGTGAATCAATGTTGTAGAAGATGACGGTGTTTCAAATTTCACTACGGAGCCTCTGGACATCCAAATGGGTCATATCTGATGACCATGAAAAGATGGAAAAACTATATTTTACTCCAGTTATTTACATGGATTGATAGGATTAGTGGCTCAACAGTTATTAAGCATTTCACACCAGTAGACGATTTTGTTCAGTGGCGGATGTTTGGGTCTTAATGGGTTAATTAGATCATTTTAACACCCCCTGGACTGTAACTCAATTGATAACATTTCTGCTCATCTTCAAAACATTCTACACATTCAACCCAAATCACACACTTTGGGATGATTATAGGAATATTAAAGTTGACTGGAACTAACATTGATTAAATCCGTTACAGAGTGAGGCTCTGTTAAAGTCTCTGTGGTGGATAATTAGGCTACTTAAGTTTGCCAGGAAAGATTCAGTGGTTGTTTGAACTCATCAGTCATATTCATGTTTTAGACACAAAAAAAAGAATCATTGCTGAAGAAAATGACTCATCATCATCTTAACTGTTGAGGATGAGTGACATGACAGTAATATAGTCCCATGCTTTTTTTCTATTTGGGAGACAAATACATGTTTTTTTGTTAATTATTGAGGGAGACATATCACCTGCTCCCTCTATAAAATCATCACCTCTGCCGAAAATGGCTTTTGGAATATCTAGTATCGAACCGTCAACTTAAAAAATGAATAATGTTTCCATATTTAAAGAATCTGTTTTTTAATAAGAGAGGGAAAGGAGATACAGGGTGACACAAAAAAACGGGAACTTTTTAACAATCCAATAAAACCAAGAGTGATGGAAGAAAAATATTTTATTCATAGTAATTGAAACCTTAAAACATGCCATTTAAGAAACAATGATGGAATTTTCATTTTTTTTAAATTACAGGGTGACCCAAAAAAACGGGAATTTTTGAAGTGCGTATTGGCAGACATGAGCAAGTGGCAGCACTGCGAGACAGTGACCTTGAGCAAGTAAACACACCCCCATTTTAGTAACCATTGGCGGCTGTTGCGAGAATTGTTCGGTAACCGTGTGATCTCAAGATTCGGTAACGTTCCCTGGCCCCCTAGATCGCCAGATTTGTCCATTTGTGATTTTTTCTTGTGGGGCTATCTCAAGAGTGAAGTGTACACGACTCGACCAAGAACTCTGGATGAGTTAAAAGAGAGAATTCAGGATGAAATTCACAGTATCCCAGCTGAGATGTTGCAGCAGTCAATGAGGAATCTCAACAGCAGATTTCAAGAATGCATTCGTACAGGACGACGCCATCTACAGGAAGTAATTTTTAAAAAGTGAAAATTCCATCATTGTTTCTTAAATGGCATGGTTTAAGGTTTCAATTACTATGAATAAAATATTTTTCTTCCATCACTCTTGGTTTTACCGGATTGTTAAAAAGTTCCCGTTTTTTTGTGTCACCCTGTATTATCTCAACAATGTATAAAGATGTCATCCAAATCCTCTTTTTGTGGAAAAAGAAATTCTTATGCAACGCAGCGTATTTGTGTCGCGGCTTATGATATGGCTGGAGGGGATCTTGATTAACAGTAGGATTAGATGAAGAAAAATCAGTACAGTTTTAACAAAAAGAGCACTGGTGTCTAAAGTTAAATGGACTAAAGAGAAAGAGACAATTTCCTTATTTTACATCTTCTTTAGAGGAGCGTGACAGGGAATGAACTTGGTACTGTTCAAATATTTACTGATACTGATAATGATACCAATATATTGGCTTTGGTGCAATTTCAAACTGAATATCTGAGAGGCAACAGTCACATGCACACTGTATTCAATTTTCCCCCCTAATTCTGTAATAGATAATATTCCAAATGAGCTGTTTACATGGCCAATGAAAATTAATATTTTTTCTAACATTCGGTTTACATGTAGCTGTGAATAGCTTTTTTTCTATAACACCCTCTGAAAAAGGTCCACTTTTCAATATTACTATCTATAAACCTCTTGATATCCTGCTAGAATGTTTAACAATAGATGTGTTTCTCTTTCTGACCACATATGTCTCACCACACCACATCATCTAGATGGTTTGTTTTTTTTGTTTTGTTTTTATTTTTATTTTATGTTTTTATTTTTTGTTTCTGACTTTTGGTTTATTTATTCTTTTTTTCTGTTGTTGTTGGTATTATCATTGTTATTGTAATTGTTTTGTATTGTGTGCTGTTGTTGATTTTTGTTTTTTTTGTATTGTGTTGAGTGTATGTACATCCTATTTGTTGAGTGAGTTGTGGGAAATTGTGGTGCTTTGTTTATGTGTTGTTGATGACCCCAGGAGGAGTAGCTGCTGTGGTGTGCAGCAGCTAATGGGGCTCAAACTAATAAACTAAACTAAACTATGTGGCCTTTTTTTCAGGTTCATCCATCTCTACCAGAAAGGATCTTTGTCTTTACTTGGCCATAAACACAGGGCGTGTGTTGCAACTGATAGTTAGACTAAAATTACATTAATTTTCACAATGGGCTGTATACATGTTCAATGAATCCTCATAAAAGTGACATAACATCAGCATATCCTAAATGTCTCAATCAGAAAATTGTCTATTTGGAAGAAAACACTGATTCAGAATATGTTACTTCCATAACACCTATCAAAGCAAAAATATTATCAAATTCAACACAACCTATAGTCTTGTTTTGGATGAAACCTGGTGTAAAATATCAGAATATTAGTGAAGTTGAGTCGCATAATGTCTACCCACAGGAGTTTCAGACAAAAGGAGGTCACAGTATACACTGCTCACTTTAATGCTATTCTCATATTTCCTATATATTTCACACAACTCTTGTTACGGAAACTGAGAAATACATATTCAGATTATTTTAGATCATCTTGCTAAAACAGCAAACCTTAAGGTGGCCTTTGCACAGTATTGTAAATGCAATTTTCTGATTGTTGTTGTATTTTACCTACTGTAATAATGTATGTACTGCATCAAAAATGGAATGACACAACAACGGATGGATGGATGGATGGATGGATGGATGGATGGATGGATGGATGGATGGAGGGTCTTAATACTGTTCCACCAATATTCTGTCTTACATGTTAATGTGTGCTTGTTGTTCCTCATCTAGTTGGTCTGTGTTGTCCATGACCTTCTGCTATTGTTCTTATCATTGCTGGTATGTGCTGCCTTTTACCCTTAGTGCAATTGTAGTTTTTTTGGGGTTTTTTCTTGCCATTGTTGGTATGTATTTATTGCTGTTCTTTACCACTTGTGGTATTGTAATTTTTAGTTTTTACCATTGTTGGTATGTAATTATTATCATGTAAATTGACTGTTAACTGTTACCCATGATAACACCACCAGGAATGTACTTTGTTTCTATTTTTTACACACATTTTGGTTCTATAATGTAAATACTGTCAGCTGAGGTCATTCTAATTTGGTGCAGGCCTATTTTGTTCATTGTTCTGGCTTGAAGTCAAAGGACAGGAGTGAGTATTTAAAATGCTATTATGTTCAGTTATTTGATGATGAGAATGGCGGGTGGGATTAAATAAGTTTTTCTTCTTCCCACTCCTTTTTGAGTATAGTTGAATGATTTATTTTTTTATTTTTTTATTTTGAATTTGCATGTATTCTGTAAATGCTCGAAATAAACAAACGAATGAATGAATGAATGAATAGATAGATAGATAGATAGATAGATAGATAGATAGATAGATAGATAGATAGATAGATAGATAGATAGATAGATAGATAGATAGATAGATAGATAGATGCCCATGCACTCATTAGTTTCCATGGTAACAGAGTGTTGCTGAGCTGGTCGTCAGGCTGCCCACTCAGCCTGCACAACTCTGTAACACACACATACCCACACACACACGTACACACACACACACACACACACACACACACACACACACACTCATTCACCATCTACTGTATATGCTCACATGTGGTTGCACACACAAGAGGATTCAAGGACAAATAACTCAACATAAATGAACATTAGTACTTAAATGAATATAACCACATGTACACACACACACACACACACACACACCCTTGTCTGAAAATGTGGTCCTCACAAGCATACAAATACACGAACCCACACAGGCTAGCTAAAAACTCAGTGAGATGTGGTGTGTATGGGGTAGCTAGCCCACTCAGAGCGCTGCAGAGACAAAGACAGAAACAGAAATACCAAAGTAGGTTAGAGCAAAGCATTGTGGGATAGCAGGATACCCCCTGGGCTTCTGGGCTTCTTTTTCTTTATCCTTCTTGCTACTTCTAGCTCTGACTCTTTCTTGCACTTCTTTCCTACATGTTTTCCTTCCTGCTCTATTTATCGCCTTCGCCTTGTTTCTCTTCACTGATTTTGTCTCATTTAAGCCATGTCTCCGCTCTCTGCTTTGGCCTATTTACTTTTAAGTAAAAAAAAAAAAAAAAATAGAGTAAAAGATGGACCTGTAGACCGAAGAGAATGAAAGTGACAAAATCAGATACAAAAAGTAGTGTTTTATTCCTAAATCTGGCCTGAATCTTTGCCAAATGTCCCGTTAAGTCTTTTGTTGTGTTGTCATGCTTTGGTTTTCATCCTTCCTGTGACAGCGTAACATTCATGCCTCTGTACTAGTTTACAAGTTCGTGTCCCATTTTCTGCCACTATGCGGAGTCAAAGCAAACATTACTGTAGCCTACATTCCTTCCTGAGCTAGAATGCCATTGTATTTTACACATATTAATTTTATATGTTTCACAAAGAGGGATCTTCATCATTTAAATGTGCTCCGTTAGTTAAAAATGAAACGGGAAAAATGTCACTTTATAAGATTATTAAAAGAAAATAATAAGGAATAATCAAGTGCTTTTTTTAGGACAATATAAATAATTCACATTATCACTATATAATCCTGCTTTAAGTGCAACTGGGTCATTTCATTCAATTATTTAAAGACACACAAAGTTGGTTAAAATATGTGTTTTACCTGAATGTCAGGACCCGTAAGGCTTCTTTCTACATCTGTTTAGAAATATGAGCTAAAACACCCTCTTCATTTCCTCTTCCATGTCTTCTATAGCCCCTGTATATGCCTAAAAAAAAACAAACAGGTAAAAACAATCCTAAACCAAATGCACTGATGAAGCGAGACCAGGTCAGGGAAGCCATTCCTCAGAGCAAAATCAGACACTAGTGTTTGTCCATGAGAAGAAGGATTCTGCAGGGATTCATGCTTGTTATTGAGTCGACATTTGTTACAATTTGAGAAAACTTAAAGCGCTTTTATTTTTTCTCATGCGAGTAGAATAAATAAATAAAATATGTTAATGAGATCCTCTTATCTGAACCTATTGCTGTAAAACAGTGTTTACTCCTTTACAGTTTCCATCTAAAACATATATGTTTTAGATGGAAACATTATGCTGTGATCGGTGCTGAATATACAGACTTTACTGAGCATTAAATGTGCATTAAATGTGCTTAATGAATCACTTTCTACAGCTAATATGTGTCCTTTGTATATCTAGTCATAAATATGTATGAAAATGTATAAATTTGTTACCTGTCTTTTCTTTCCCTACATAACCGAAATTCCTAATTCCCTACACAACCATCCCATTCTTTAAAACTCTTGCCAAAAGTCATAGTTATATTTAAAAAATAAAAAATGCATCCATAGTTGATCAAAATAGACCCCTTAAAGAACATCTCAGCAAATTTTCATAGTTAGGAGACACTTGCAACCGCACTTTTAAAACGTTTAGAAAAAAAGGAAAATTTAGATGTTAATTTTTGTTCCCTACATAACCATGCAGTTTTTCAAATTTTTATGGCAAAAGATGGCACTATAGCTTTTGTTTCTTTTTATGAGCTTCAAGTACTAGTTAATGCCTTTAAAGTGATGTATTATTCATGTCTCGAGCTTAAATACTTTTTGAATTAGAGTATAACATGTAGTCAGGCACTCCCTACATAACCATGTGACTTGACCCATATACAGTCGCTGAAAAAATTATTAGACCATCAAAAGTCATCAAAAACAATGGTTATGCAATCTAGTACTAAGTCCTGTGTGTATCATGTGACTAAAACAGACAGAAAAGAAAACATGGAATGCCTAAAAGCACTGTTTTTGTCAGTACAATGCTATAGATATTAATGTAAGAACTGAAGTGATTTTGGTTATTATCAAGAAAACATAGAAAATGGCTAGATATGAGCTCTTAAATTAAACTCTTATGAGCTATTTTTGTTGTTATTATACAGTCCAAGGTTATTATTGTTAACGAAAACTAACGAAATGACAAAAACTAGAATTGTAAAAACATTTTCGTTAACTGAAATAAATAAAACTATAATTATAAGAAAAAAGCGATAACTGAAACTGTGTTGTGTGCTTACAAAATTAGCTAAAACATATAAAAATTATGAATAAAATTCCCTTAGTTTTCATCTTTGTCAGTGTCGGATTGATATGAAATCAATTTATTTCCCTCAAGCAATTTTAGCTGCTGGCACCATATGATATTTAACGGTCCATCACTTCTCGCCACTTGTGCTTTACAGTCATCTTCTGGTCCCCACTCTACCTGGAAACATGGAGACTAAAGTTGGGAGAAAGCAGCAGAGTCCTGTCTGGGATTTATTAGAATTCAACAGCGAAGAAGATAAAATATAAAAAAAACTAAAACTAAACTAAAACTAAGCAATTAGAAAATAACTAAAACTAATAAAAACTAGCAAACCTGCTATAAAACCTAATTAAAACTAACTGAACTAGTGAAAAAAAAGTCAAAACTAAATAAAACTAAACTATAATGAAAAATCCAAAACTATTATAACCTTGATACAGTCGTGGAAAAAATTTATAGACCACCCTTGTTTTCTTTAATTTCTTGTTCGTTTTAATGCCTGGTACAACTAAAGGTACATTTGTTTGGACAAATATAATGATAACAACAAAAATAGCTCATAAGAGTTTAATTTCAGAGCTGATATCTAGCCATTTGTCATGCTTTCTTGATAATAATCAAAATCACGTCAGTTCTTACATTAATATCTATGGCATTGTACTGCTAAAAACAGTGCTTTTAGGCATTCCATGTTTTCTTTTGTCTATTTTAGTCACATGATACACACAGGAATTAGAACTTGATTGCATAACCATTGTTTTTGATGACTTTTGATGGTCTAATAATTTTTTCCATGATTGTATTTGTCCAAACAAATGTAACTTTAGTTGTACCAGGCATTCAAATGAACAAGAAATTGAAGAAAACAAGGGCGTAATAAGGGCATCTAATAATTTTTTCCACGACTGTATGTCTGTTTAGAAAGGTGAGCTTAAACATCCTCTTCATTTCCTCTTCTATGTCTTCTATAGCCCCTAAAAAAAACAGGTAAAAACAATCGTAAACCAAAAGCACTTAAATCAGGCCTTTTAGTCTGGATGAAGCAACCCATCACCAAAATGTTCTCCACGTCACTGTCAGGAAAAGTGTTGGGTCTGCTCAGTCCGGTCTGAGATCCAGAGCTGGATCGTGGTTCCTCTACCACTGAACATCTCCAGCCACGGTTCAGTGCAACCAGGACTGTCGCCGATCAAGCGAGACCAGGTCAGGGAAGCCATTCGTCAGAGCAAAATCGGACACTAGTGTTTGTCCATGAGAAGAAGGATTCTGCAGGGATTCATTCATTGAGTCGACATTTGTTGCAATTTGAGGAAACTTAAAATTAAAGCTGTTTTATTTTTTCTTCAAGATTAAAGAATCAAGATTTCATTTATTTGGCATTTCAGCATATAAAATACACAGAAACGAAACATTGTACTCAGGTCCCCGATTGTCAGCAGCATTTAGTAAATAATATAAAATACTGATAAAATTAATAAAATACTGATAAAAAAAAACAACAATAAATAACAAAAAATTTTATTTCTAAAGTGCACAGCAGTAAAGTGCCAATTAAAAGTGATTGATCTTATGTGATTAGAATAAATAAATAAAATATGCTAATGAGATCCTCTTGTAAAACAGTGCTTTCCATCTAAAACATATAACACGCTTAGATTTCTGTTGTCATTTCTCGCTATTCGATCACTATCCACAAGCAAACTATTGTTACCTCCGCCAAGGAGGTTATGTTTTTGCCGGGGTTTGTTTGTTTGTCTGTTTGTCTGTTTGTCTGTCCGTTAGTGTGCAACATAACTCAAAAAGTTATGGACAGATTTTGATGAAATTTTCAGGGTTTGTTGGAAATGGGATAAGGAAGAAATGATTAACTTTTGGGGGTGATCCGGAAGAAATCCTGGATTCTGGATCACTTTGAAATTTTCGTTAACATTGTGGTAAATGGGGCCAAAATTTTCTTTCCCAATATCTCGCTTAATTAGTGACCAAAACTCATGAAATTTCACTCAGGAATTGTCAGTGGGGTCCTCTATCACATTTCAAAGGCTGATCCGGATCTGATCCAGAAGGTGGATTTTATCTCAATATATATAAAAAATGGGGGTGCCCTTACTTTTTGGCCTACTGTGCCTTTAATATTAAAGGTAGAAATTTCTGACAAGCGCCATCGTGTAGCTCAGTCCGTTCCGCATCGGGAGTATGCCACCGGATTTCATGTAGCTTTAATACTTAAGGAGCTAGATCCAGGAGAAAACCGCCATTACGAGAAATGTGATTTTCGTGAATAACTACTGAACTAGTAAGGATATAATTATGAATCCAGTTGCTAATGGTATGTTTTCATGGTCAAGGAATCTTAAAATATAGGTAAAATAAATATGGGACTAATATTTATGGTGGAAATCACAATATGGGGGAATTGTGCAAATCTCATGCAATTTGCCTCAAGGATTTACAATGGGGTGTTCTATCAAATGGCAAAGACTGATCCGGATCTTTCAAAAAGTTATGGACAGATTTGGATGAAAATTTCAGGAAATATTGATACTGGCACAAGGAACAAATGATTAAATTTTGGTGGTGATCGGGGGCGGGGGGGGCACTGATCTGCCTTGGCGGAGGTCTGCGCTCTCAGAGTGCTTTTCTAGTTTCTTATTATTTCTAGGTATATTTGTTTTCCCATAAATCTCATGTTTGTTTATTTATAAAGATTACACTGGGTTACAAAAAAATGTTTTTTGCAAGTTGTCTAGGTTTTTTCAACTGAATTAGGACCATTTTGCACCGCTAAATCCAAAAATGACATCTGTTTTTCTCAATCAGGTCAGGTTTTTTTGCTAATTTGATTTTGAAAAATTTGATCTTCTCACAAAATATAATAATTGATACCAAAATGAGATTGGTAAACACACTTAATGAAATTTGTGACTTGATTCCTGTTAGGTACAATGGTGTATTCACCGCAGATGTAGCAGAATACGTCAGGCTTATTTTTGCAAGATCTTCTAGTCCGGGGGTGTCAAACTCATGTTAGTTCAGGGGCCACATTCAGCTAAACTAGATCTGCAGTGGGCTGAACCAGTAAAATAATAACATAATAATATATAAATAATGTCAGCTGCAAACTTTTCTCTATGTTTTAGAGCAAAAAAAGTAAATTTACATGATGAAAAGGTTTACATCTACAAACTATCCTTTCAAGAGATGTGAATAACATGAACAAACTGAAAAAATAAGTGTAATTTTAACAATATTCTGCTTCAGTTTATCATTTCCACATGTACATTATACCTTACAGATCACAGTGGATCTACAAATACCCAAAACATTTATAAACAGACAGAATATTGTTAAAATTATACTTACTTCTCTTTTCAACAACATTTCAGGTTGTTCGTATTCAGGTTATTCACATTTTTTGCAAAATTATACTTTGTTTTAGTGTAAATGCATACAAATATTTACATTTACAAAGAGAAAAAATTGGAGTTGTCATTATTTATATGTTATTATGATAATATTTTACTAAATCCTGCCCACTTGAGATTGAACTGGTCTGAATGTGGAAACTGAACTAAAAGGATTGTTAATATCTTGGTGTAATTTTTGTATTTCACAAATTCATCCCAAGGGCCAGACTGGACCCTCTGGCGGGCCGGATTTGGCCCCCGGGCCGCATGTTTGACACCTGTGTTCTAGTCGAAGCCATTTCATTCACCTGTAATATTAAAAAAAAACAATCATAAATTGGCAAAAGTAAAATCTTCAGAACTTTATTGCAAGAAATATGAAAGAATTTTGTATCACATGATGTGAAAATGCCCATAAATGTAAGCAAAAATGTTAAAAAGCCAATATGTAGCATAGTTCAGAAAGTTGACCTGATTGAGCAAAATTAATGTGATTTTTGGATTCAGCACACCAAAATTATCCTAAATCAGCTCAAAAAACTTAAACAATAAATTTGTTGTTGACCAGTGTTATCAGTCATTTAAACCAAACTCTGAACAAATTCTGATCTTCTTTGTGTATTTCTATTATTTGTATGTGGGCATGTTATTTACAAGGTCCTTTCATGGCGAGGCATGTTAAAATGTACTTTACTTGAGCTTTATGTAGAGAGTCACAGTTCCCCTGTTAAGAGGAGCTGGAGGAGGCATATTATTTCCACTGAGGTCCTTTCATGATGCTTTTCTTTATCAGTAATAAACAGAGATCACTTCCAAAGATGACATGCTGTGTAATGGCATCCTCTATTATTATAACAACACAAAGCAGAAGCATACCAGTTATGTAAGCTATATACCGCATATACAGTAGTTGTCGCAGAATTTTCACATCTCACAACCAACTAAGACTTAGAATCACATTTGTATCACACATCTTAACCTTTTAACATCGTACTTTCCACGACAAAGAATAAAAATGTATACTGGGACAATATTGAAAAGGAACAGCAAGTTGTTTTTGGTGTCATATATCAGTGTTACATCACAAAACCACAGAATATAAATGTACTGTCTAGATTTCTTTAATGAATAAGGGAGACTTCTTCACCTTCACACCAGATTATGTCTCTATTTAGTAAAATGAATCAATATATATATATATATAAAAAAAAAAAACATACAAACTTAGAACCAGATTATAACACAGGGTCCTCCTATGGATGCTAAGGACATAATAGGCTAATGTATTTTTTTAGTTTTTAATTTTTTAGACATACGTATTAGTGATATAAAGTGTATTTTATATTTTTCTATTTTTGGTTTCAATATAGAGAAGCTTAGTTGACATCTTTTTCTACATAAGCTTGACTTAAGTAAAGTTTAAAGGGGTCATATTTTGCTAAACCCACTTCTATTAGTCTTTGGTTCAGTTATTTGTGTATTTGGACCCTAATAGTTTGAAAAGTTTGAATTTGAACCCTCCAGGTGCTGCAAAGCTATCTTTATATTCATTCCAGCAAAAATTGAGTCGATTTCTACAACCCATTTCAATTCCTGCTTAATTTCTTACATTTTATAACTCATTAGGTCAAGACTTTCGACAAACTTTTATCCAAGTACGACGTAATTGTTCATCAGCAGCAGTGGTTGAAGTAAAAACGGAAAATATGTCCAAACTTCGAACTGATTATACCTAAAATGTTCAGTTGTTGGTTGTATTGATAAACACAAGTGACTGAACAGGACAGAAAGCACGGTCAACAACCTGGAGGGGGTGGGGCGTGAAGTGGCTCATTTGCATTTAAAGGGCCAGCGCTCAAAACGACCTTTCTGGTGTCATTACTCAGAAATAGGTTTGAATCTGGACCTGTGGAGTTGAATTACTTGAAATATTATTTTAATTTAGACAGTTGAAGCCTTAAGTTTAATCTTATTGTTAATTAGTAGTTAATGTTTTAAGATAGGATTACTTTGTTTCACTTAAGGCGGCCTTACACTGTGTGATTTTAGAGACGATTTCTCACACGTGTGACTATTTCTGGGATCGGGCCAGATGTGCCTCTAATCGTGTGTCGTGCTTCGTGCAGTGTACATGGGGTAAGGAGAAGCCATTAACACCTCGCGACCACCTCATGACCCGCAATCGTGTGTTCGCAAGGAAAACGGAGCTGTTTGAAATCCTGCTCGCTCCTCGTGAGGGTATCGCACTGTCAAAGCAGTGCCACGAGCCGATGTGCCTCAAATTCTCACACTGTGCATGCACGAATACAATAATAGCCAGCTACAGTAAGCTAATGCTAATCTTACAGTAGCTGGCTATTGGCCTAGTGCAGTTTAGCTTTTGCAGCTTACCTCTAGTTCCTGCTGTAGGATTGACAGCCCATACTGTCCACGTCTGGACAACCAATCCCTGCACCAAACACGTCATCGTCTTTTCTTCTTTTTTGATTCCCCGCCGATAATGGCACATCTTGCCAAAGCAGCTCGTTGGTTTTTGTTTAGCACTACCATTTTGTGACTCACGCCAATACACAATCGTCTATGCACTTCCAGATTCCTTGGTATTTTAACGTTGTATTTCCAGATACAACACTGGAACGTGTGGTGCGTCCTCTGGTGTATGGTCCTACAGTGTGAGCAGTCAGGTCACATACGAGCATCGGTCCGTACAGTGGGAGAACATGAATTGTGAGCCTGACTTTACGATTGATTCGCACAGTTTGAGATGGAGCTGCGTGCAACGATCGAAATTATCGCACAGTATATGGCCACCTTTTGTAAGTTTTTAGGATAGTACAGGTTGATTGTAACACAGTGTTTTTGAACCTTGGGGTTGGGACCCCACGTGGGGTCACCTGGAATTCACATGGGGTCACCTGAAATCTCTAGTAATTGATAAAAATAAAAATAAAAACTTACCAATAAAAAATATATGGTGAGTTGAGAGAGACAATCACAAAACATCAAAGACATGACAAACTGTGAAGCTGAAACTGAAGCACTGCGGTACTGTTTATCTTTCAAATGTTCATTGTGGCTGGTTTAACCTTGTAAATCAGAGGTCACCAATCCTAGTCCTCGAGGGCTACTATCCTGCATGTTTTAGATGTATCCCTCCTCCAACACACCTGATTCAAATGATAAGCCTATCATCAAGCTCTGCAGAAGTCTGATAACGACCATCAGGTGTGCCGGAAGAGAGAAACATCTAAAACATGCAGGATAGTAGCCCTCGAGGACCAGGGTTGGTGACCCCTGTTGTAAATACATGCAGGACTGACTGTACATATCCTGACCAAGGAAAATAAAATAAAATTGTGCAGTAATCTCAACCTGGCTTTTCTGCCTCTGTCCCTTAATAATACAGGGTGGGGAAGCAAAATTTACAATATTTTGAGGCAGGGATTGAAAGACAGTGTATGACCAATTAGTTTATTGAAAGTCATGAGAATTTATTTGCCACAAGAAAACTGACATAATAGAAATTTTTTTTATTCTATGTGTCCTCCTTGTTTCTCAATAACTGCCTTCACATGCTTCCTGAAACTTGTGCAAGTGTTCCTCAAATATTTGGGTGACAACTTCTCCCATTCTTCTTTAATAGTATCTTCCAGACTTTCTCCTAATAGTTTTGCTCATTGTCATTCTCTTCTTTACATTATAAACAGTCTTTATGGACACTCCAACTATTTTTGAAATCTCCTTTGGTGTGACGAGTGCATTCAGCAAATCACACACTCTTTGACGTTTGCTTTCCTGATTACTCATATGGGCAAAAGTTTCTGAAAAGGTATGGATAATAGTGTTAGGTATGATTATGACATCAATATATGTTTGGTTTCAAAACAATTGACGTAGTGCCTGCTGAGAAAAAACAACTAAATGTTCATTGTAAATTTTGCTTCCCCACCCTGTATAGATTATATAGACCAGATGTTGTCTAAAATTACCATTTATTTACAACATAGTATAGCAAACTATTACATGATCAAGAAAAAAAAAAAAAGTCTCCGTTTTGAATGTCTGGGGTGACCAGAAATTTGCGATGTTAAAATAGGGTCACAAGCCAAAAAAGGTTGGGAACCATTGTTGTAACATCTTGGTCATCATACCAAGCTGACAGATTTATGAACACAGGACTTAGGTTTTCCCTTAGATACACTTTTAAATACACATTCCCACATATGATTGTTAATCACAGGAGATAAGATGTAAACACACTGTCAGTACAGGGTTAAATAGAGTTGGGGTATCACATCTGCTTGACTGAGAGTCAGATCACACCGGCCCATTTTTTGGTGATCCGGCCCTCCTAGCCCACAGGATTAGCCCATAGTTTGGGGATCAGTTTACAAGGACAATAAAAGTGATGCATGGTGGCACGTCTGCACCCATGTCCTTCCTGGTGTGGGTCCTTAGTACTAAGTAATCAAATCAATATTAAATTTATAAAAATGAAACCGAGATGAATCCTATCTTATTCTTGGAGCTTCCAACGAAAGAACACGCTAACATAATGAAGAATTCAGATCCAAGCATAGCATTTACAGTTTATGTAGACCACAGGAAATGTTTTAAAATGCATAATTACATTTTTAAAAAAGCAAAATATCTCTCCTTTAAATGGTGATGAATTGTCTTTATACTGATTTGTGACCATCTGGAAATCCCTTACTGTGGTTAGGGATATTTTTTATTTTTATTTATTTTTTTGTGTGATTTCACCCCATAGGACACAGGTGTCAGACATGTGGCCCGGGGGCCAAATCTGGCCAACCAAAGGGTCCAGTCCAGCCCTTTGGATGAATGTGTGAAAAGCAAAAATTACACTAAGATATTAACAATCATTTTAGTTCAGGTTCCACATTAAGACCAATATGATCTAAAGCAGTTGGATCAGTAAAATACTATTGTAATAACCTTTAAATACTCACAATTACAATTTTTTTCTTTTTTGAAAGTAAAAATTTTCGTGTATTTACACTAAAACAAAGTATAATTTTGCAAAAACTGTGAATAACCTGAAATGTTCTAAGAGAAGTAAGTGCAATTTTAACAATATTATGTCGGTAAATGATAAACTGAAGCATAATATTATTAAAATTGCACTTATTTATTCAGTTTGTTCGTGTTATTCACATTGTTTTAAAGGATAGTTTGTAGATGTAAGCATTTTTTTAATGTAATTTTACTTGTTTCACTCTAAAATGTAGAGGAAAGTTTGGAGTTGACATTATTTATATATTATTATCTTACTGTTTTACTGGTCCGGCCCACTTCTGATCAAATTTAGCTGAATGTGGCCCCTGCACTAAAATGAGTTTGACACCCCTGCCATAGGAGGTCCTTATGGGTTTTATGTTATGAAGTGCATAAATATATACATAGCAGAGCAAATTAAAATGAGCTCGCTCTAATTACCACTGTCTGTTATTCACTTCTTTAATCTTTATTTTTCAGCCCCCATTAGCATATGTCAACACATATCAACATTTCACAGCAGTTTATTTAAAAGAAAAAAAAAATCCACCTGTCACCACTTTGTAACACCCAGTTCACAAACAGAGGAGCGGTTAATTAACTTACAGTAACATTTGTGTCCGTGTCATAAACATTTAATCATTCATATGCTCATTTAGTTGGGTTCACCCACTGTTTTACTCTGTTGACTTCATTCATCTTGCTCCTTTCCTCCCCTGTCTTTGATTCTTTCGGTCAGCAGATTGTAGGGAGGGTGGAGATGAAAACAAAGTGATGGACGGACAGAAAAGAAAGATAGATGGAGCGGAGGGAAAAGCCTGGTGGTTGGCAGATCTGTTCGAAAATGGAGTGAGTGGTTGAAGAGTTGTTGGCTTGATCCCCAGTGTTCGACTGTGCCCACTACAATGCTTTGAATTACAGTGAAACTCCCGAGGGACCTCTTTTGTTGCTGAAGGAGCTTTAATTATTAACAGGTTTGTTAGTGTAAGCCATTAATAAGCAACACTTCCCCTCTTGATTGTAAAGCAACCTGTCAGTGTATTTGCATGTAATTCATTCCTTGTTAAACATGCCAAGTGGGTTGCATTTCAACAATTGTGATCCCGGACTTTTGAGTTGATTTTTGAGGAGAAAAGTATGGGACCATTGTGAGATTCACTGCTCAGGGCGGCACTCTCCATGCATCCCTCCTCACGTGGCTTTTGCCCTTCCTCCTCCTCTTCCTCCTCTTCCTTTTCTTTCCTCCTACCCTAAGGGCTAAAGCATGCAGATGATAGGATGCACATATTGTTTTCTTCCTTCTCGTTCCATCCCGTGACCACGACAGAAACGCACAAGCAACATGCAAGTGCCATTTTACACATGCGGGCTTTACATTAGTGATCGTCAGGGTCTTTATGTAGATTGTGTTGCATTTTTTGTGCATGACTGTGTATGTGTGTATATCAGCCTCTTGCTCTCTCTCTCTCGCTCTGTGTGAGCGTCCCAGAAAAGGCGGACCTCAGGGAGTTGTGCTCCACTTTCACTCCTTTATTAATTCACCCTCCGTTCCCATTCTGTTTGCCAGGATGGCCGGCATGGACGGAGAGAGGGAAAAAGAAGAAAGAGAGGACAAACAGACAGAGGTCAAGGAGTTTAACGAAGGGTTGAGACAGACAGCAAACACTCGGTTTTGTTTCTTTAGCTCTTAACTTTAGAAATGTGACCTTAAGTACCGATTCCTTTGTGTCTGACTTTTAGCAGTAAGTAACCCTATTTTCACCAGTGATCATTTCTGCACTGATTACTCCTCAAAACCATTTAAAACCATACCTAGTCATCTAATTGGAGGCACTGGCTTTTTTTTTTTTTTTCCACAGTTGAGAAAAGGGTAATGCGGCCAACAGACTGTGGGTGTGCATTGGAGTCAGCGTTCAATGTATTTAGACAGAAAAGGCTTTGTCTGTGGGAGCTTTTCGAAATCAAGTGGAATTGACTGTAATTGTAAATCCATCCATTTGAAGGACCTCCTCAGAGGAAATTTTGATGAAACTTTTACAAGTGCTGTGCTTCAATGTGAAAATGTTCTGTGAAATTGATGTTACACAGTGAAACAATCACTTTGGGTTGGTCTCACTGGCCACTTTATTAGGTACACCCTGCAAGTTTTCCCCTTTTTGCCTTCAGATCTACCTTTATTCATTCAGCAAAGTGTTGGAAACCTTTCTCACAGGTTTCGGTCCATATTGACATGATTGCAAAATGCATAACTGTTGCAGTAGTTCAGTGTTCAGTAGTTTCACAGTTACAGATGCAGATTTCCAGTTCCACCAAATCCCAAAGATACTCTATTATATGGAGATCTGATGACTGTGAAGTAGAGCCCGACCGATTTGGGATTTTTGGAGCAGATGCCAATATCGATATTGGGGGCTAAAAAAAAGCCAATATCCAATATATCAATGTATTGACCGATATATGAAATAAGAACATTGATCTATACAGGATATAATAATCTCGTTTTTGATAACTGTGGACAGGTGGATTAACAGTTGCATAAATCTTTGTTTATCTCACAAAGATAATTTACACAACTTTCCATTTGGAGCGGGGGGGATTAGCGGTCTATCCTTGTTGATTCTGTGTGTGGGGTTGATAGCGTGATTGTCCGAGTGGACGTGAAAGTGAAACTGATATGCTTTGCTGTTCCTCTAACTCTGTGGGCAGCACACACACACAGGAGCAGCGAGCGACAAAATCTCCGCAGCAAAAAACTTAATAAATGGGTTACATATTGGCCGATGTTGATTAATCAGTGATACGCTATAATCGGCCCGATAAATCGCTCGGGCTCTACTGTGAAGGCCATTTGAGCACAGGTTCCTCAATGTCATGTTCAGGAAACCAGTTTGAGATGATGTGAGCTTTGTGACATGGTGTGTTATCCAGCTGGGAGTAACCATCTGAAAGCAGATACTCAGGTAGGCTGTGTTGTTTCAGTGACGCTCATTCGGTACTGAGAGGCCCAAATCATGCCAAGAAAATATCCCCCACATCATTGCACCACCACCACAAGCCCAAACCGCTGATACAAGCCAGGATAGATCTATTCTTTCATGTGTACGCCAAATTCTGAGCCTACCATCCGAGCCCGTGTGAATCATAGTCTCAATTTCCCATTCTTATTTGACAAGAGTGGCATGTGGTGGGGTCTTCTGCTGTAGCCCATCAGCGTCAAGGCTGGACATGTTGCAGACTTCTGTTGTAACCAGGGATTATTTGAGTAACTGTTGCCTTTCTTTCATCTTGAACTACTCTGTTAATTCTCCTAATACCTCATTTAACAGATACTACAAGTTCTGCATTCAAGTAAAAGTACTACATGTAAAAGTATCCTGTCAGTGTTTAGATATTATATAAGATCTTTATATTGTATTATTATAAAATTTTCATCCCTTTGACTTTTATTTGCAAGAGTTACATTATTTGTATCTTGTAGGCTCACCTGGTGAATCTCAAACTGTGTTGAAATTATGTGAATCTTTTTTAAGTTGGGTTTAATGTACAATAATACACCATATTCTATAAGGTTTTATCATCACATCAGATCAGATCAGATCAGATCAGATCAGATCAGATCATATGTTTGTAGCATTACTGTCCTGCAAGAACCATAAATTTAGTTTTATGATGTATTTTGCAGCTAATCCAAGAGGTTATTTAGACATTTAGCTTAAGAACAACAAGAACACTTGATCCTTCATTTTAATAAAATACACTGAAAATCAACCTAAATGGAGATACGTGCTTTTCACTGGATAGGAAAATTGTAAGTTGAAAAGTTATTATAACAGTCAGACATATATAGCTGTGTAAAAAGTGCACTATTCGCCTCTGGGATGCAGTGGATTAAAAGTTTAAAAATGAACAAAAATGGAAATATAGGCTAGTTGTTGAGTAGAAGTACACAGTTACATAGCACCACTGATAATAGGATAAAGTTTATTCTACTTTTTAAACAAGCAGAATTCATAAGTGTTAAGATGCACTCTGTCATGATTCAGCAGAGGTTATGCACTGTCTCAGTATATTTATATACAAACATATATACACTTGTCTGCTGGTATCTGGGTTAACCCTCTAATCATAATTGTACATTCAACATAGGCCTTTGTCTCAGTAATGAACCTCACAATGACTCATCCTGCGTTGCCATAGCGATGAGCATCCCCACATTGACGGTTGTCATTAGGATTGTTTGGACAGACAAACAGACGCGCATGGAGACGGCGCTGTTAACTTTGCCGCCGTAGAAAAATGACTTGTCGAGCCACATTTCCATTTCATTTGCCGTGTGTAGGGATTGTTTTGAGTTAATGGACTGACTGTAAACAAGAAAAAATGACTTTGTACTTAGGGCACAAGCTTCTCACATTTAATCACCATGTGAGACAGGAAACAAATGTGAGTGTGTTAGAGTGCAATTTTCCCTCTGAGGAGTTTACAGCAATGCAAAACATTTCAGAGACACACGGATGAAATTATCACTGAAAATATCCTCTGATATGAAGTTGCAGCGCAATTATTTTGCAAAACAAAACTTTGTCAAACATCGGATCGAGTGTGCATTTTGAGTTCACCAAAGTGACAGTTACAGAGTTGCAAATAAAAAAAGTATGAAAATTAAAGTGAAAAGCGGACACAGCACCAACGGACAACAACCACAGCTTAAAACTAAAGCCAAAGAAGATGTATTTTAAAATAATCATAATAATACTAATAATATTATTACTACTACTACTTATAATAATGATGGCTAAATGTTAGTTCCGACTGACATACTATAAGGTTTAGCACACAATTTGGTAAGCATCAAACTGAACTAAGATTTCTTCCTCCAGATCAAGTAGTTGCAGATGGTTCATTTCTTTTATTTCTTATATGTAGTATTGATATTCCAAACTCTCAACAGCAGCGGTAGTCACATACCAGAACACACTTTGGCCTACCAAAAACCACCTACGAATCCATGGTATCTATCCACATACTGTATCACTCACTGAATAAGGTATAAAGCTTATTGTTTACACTCATCTGTGTTAAGGCATTATCAGGTTTTCTTCCTCAAACTAAAACTCGTATTTTAACAGACGGTCAAAATCAGACTGCATCAGCTGATAGTTTACATTATAGCTCTGTCAGCTTAGCTCCGTTTTTAAAGAGAAAACAGACAGTAAAACTGCAAATCACCTCCATTTTCTGTACAGTTTGTGTTGTCAATAGCTGCACTAAAAATCTGTTTGGAATCGTCCAATAACAAGGTCAGAGCTGTCACAGTTTAATCTGAATCATGGATCAACAAACGACAGCTAAGCAAAGATAATAACATCACAAAATAACTTTATACCTTCATATGCCTCAAACGCCTGTCCTTTGAGGCCAAAGTGGACGCTGTTTTTAAAAAAGCACATCAGCGTGGAAGCTTAGGAGGTTTATCATCAACTGGACTTTTATGAAGATTTTTTAAAAAATAATAAATAATGATAAAGTGGCGACACGGTGGTGCAGTGGTTAGCACTCGTGCCTCACAGCAAGAAGGTCCTGGGTTCGATTCCAACACAAGTTGACGGGGGGGTGGGACCTTTCTGTGTGGAGTTTGCATGTTCTCCCCGTGTCTGCGTGGGTTCTCTCCGGGTACTCTGGCTTCCTCCCACCATCCAAAGACATGCATTGATAGGTTAATTGGTTAATCTAAATTGCCCATAGGTGTGAATGTGAGAGTGATTGTTTGTTTCTACAGGGTGTCCCATAAGTCTCCATACATAGGAGACATAATACATATGGTTCTAACATGTATTTCTTCTTTATAGTTCTTCAGCAGTGGAGGACATGCATTGAAATGTGTTCCCGACAAAATGGCAGTCATATAGAGCATATTATATAAATAAAAATGGTTTATGTCAAGAAACGTTTATTTTTCCTATGTATGGAGACTTATGGGACACCCTGTATATGTTCAGCCCTGCAATGAACTGGCAACATGTCCAGGGTGTACCCCACCTTCACCTGTAAGTACAGTCTACTCTCGTTAAACCGCCCGTCGTTATACCGCCATTTTCGCTCACCGCCGACCAAAACCATTGCACAAAAATCCCCAATGCATTATTCCATTAGCTACCGCCATTTCCGCCTATCGCCATCCGCCAGCCCAGTTCCATGCACAAACAACACTTACACCATTGATTTCCCGACTGTTATACCGCCAGTGTGATTGCCATCGAGTACACATAAATTTTAACAATGCACTGAAACAAACGCACCAGACGCTGATCGCGACAAGCTACGAGTAGGTCTATGGAACGGCCACTGTTCATTTATTGCAGAACACTCAGTAGGTCAGGATGTCGGGAAGAGGACGTGGGATTAAGCCAAAGCCTCAAGATGATGGGGTGTCATTTCCCGACACGGTATAATGATGCTTAAAATGTTTCCCCACTTTAAATGATCCCTTACAACATAACAGAATCAAGATTTATTTAGAAACGCAATGAGAACGGGTTAACGGAGGCAGCATAGACATCATATAGTAAAGACATGCACATTATGGACGCAACCCGTTGTAACGCCATTTTCGCTATACCGCCAATTTGGCCGTGAACGGAAGTTGGCGGTATAACGAGAGTAGACTGTAGCTGGGATAGGCTCCAAGCGACCCCCGTGACCCTAGTGAGGATAAAGCGGGTTCAGAAAATGAATGAATGAATGAATGAATAATGATAAAGTACCTTGAACCTTGAACTCACCTGTGCAGAAGAAATGTTGTGATTTCAGCATCAAACTCCATTCTTGTCATCTGGAGCTGTGTCCAGTGGTGAAAACAACAGTGCCTCCATCTTTTACCACTATGTTACATTCTTTGAGTCTATATAGTGTTTCATAGTGGTTCTCATCCCATTTCATTACTTTCTAATACTTTCATCAAAGGCTCTGTGGTGTTAGTTTTCCTCACCATGGGCAAAGTGACTCACAACTCCCTCCTGTGGTCACATAAATCCTCAGGATTATCGGTATGAATTCATTCCTAAATCCTACTTCTTTGTGGCATTTAGTGTAACATTTGTAACTTAACAGTATGTGGCCAGTGTCACAGTTAGTGGCAGCTTTAGCTCAGCAAATGTCACATGCACTCCACATTTTCATCTAAGTACAGTCACTTCTGTGTGATGGCTCCAGGCCTCAAGTCCACTTTGTGTTTTGTAGTTTGCTGGATTAGGAGAGTGTCCTATCAGTAGGAATCTCTGACACCTGGGTTGATGTGAATGCTTCTCTTCCTGTGGAGGTTCTTGTCTGTCATTCACTGTCTGGTTTGTTTGGCTAAACCTTGGTTAGATACATGGGTTTTACTGGTGATTGAGTGATGCAGTATGATTCCATGTTCATTATGCAGCCTCTTGACATCCAAACAGGTAATATCTCATGCTGCTGAAAACCTGAGAAACTGCATTTTATCTAAAGTGTGTTAATGTAGTGAGTGGATGAGTCATTCAAAAGTTATTAATCATGTTAGGTCAGTAAATGCTTTTGATCGCCGACTGCTGTTTGGGTCTTTGAGGGTTAATACTAGAGCCCCAAAAACAGCTCCTCCTGCTAAAAAACAAGTTAGACACCCAGTGAAAACTGCTAAGTATTCATTTACGTCAGTGTTTCTCAACTGTTTTTAAAGAAACGACCACTAACGGCATCTGGAAAAAAAAATTTGCGACCGCGACAAACCTTTTTGTGGGATATATGGCTCAGTAGGTAAAGCCCTCCTCACTTCATCATTGGCCACCTGGCACCCCCCGAAAACAAATTTGCAACGGGGGGTGGGGGATGGGGATGGGGATGGGGATGGGGGGGTGGTATGCAAGTGAATATGTGCCTCTGTTATACATTGGACATGGGTTCCTTACACTGGAAGGGGGGGTGAGTGATGTATAATGTAAAGTACACTACCAGTCAAAAGTTCAGACTCACCTGTTTTTTTTTGTTATTTTCATGTCTATTTGCATTGTAGATTCTCACTGAAGGAATCAAAACTATGATTGAACACATGGAATTGTGGAGTTAAAAAAAAAGTGTGACATAACTCAAAGAATGTTTTATATTTTAGATTCTTCAAAATGGCCACATTTTAGTTTTATTACTGCTTTACACATTCTTGGCATTCTCTCGATGAGCTTCATGAGGTAGTCACGTGAAATGTTTTCCAAAAGTCTTGAAGGAGTTCCCAGTGATGCTGAGCACTTATTGGCCATCTGCGGTCCATCTCATGCCGCTTAAATGAGAAGGTGAGTCCAAACCTTTGACTGGTAGAGTACAACAGTGATTAACGCCCCCCATTTGTGCCTGAGCACCCCCTATCAGCTTTCTCATTTCAAACACCCCCCAAAGATGTCCCAACACTTCTGGGGGAGCTCAAAAAATGTTTGGGAAGGAATGCTTCTTGGACTAAAAATAGTTTGTTCGAGGTGCTCTTTGGAAAAAGGGATTCAAAAAGTATTTATCACACTGGAAGAAAAATCCAAGGCACTCTCTTTAAACATTAAAATGCCTTTAGTATCATGGCATGGTCACATCTAGACCTAAAAAATTTCAACGCGTTTCAGCTCTAAGCCTTCAACATCTTGGGAGGCTGTTCCGTCCCTGATGAGAAACACTGATTTACGTGGTTGCCAGTGGACAGTGAGTCCAGTCTTGGGTCATGTATTCATCATGTTTTTGCTGAGCCGCTGCTATAGCTGATGGCCCTGATACCAGATGTCAGTAAAAATAAATAAATGAAATATAAAGCATATTTAAGAGAAGGGACAATAGCTGAATGAATGATATGATGACCGAGTATTTCAGAAATCAAGACCCATCCCTTTGCACAGCAGCCTTCCTGGGAAATTGTTGGCAATAAGTAGGGGTGTGTATTGGCAAGAATTTGGTGATGCGATACAAATCGCAAAACTAGGATCACGATATGATATATCGCAATATATCATGATACTGTCAACAAGGTGATATTTTTTGTTTTGTTTCATTTTTAAAAAGATTATTTCCTGGAAAAACTTATAGTGCAGCATTTGGATGAATAAAGTTTTAACATGTGGCTTTACCAGAACAAAAATCCCACAAATAAATAAATAATGTTCTGCAGACATTACAGTTTAAGATCCTGCTTAAATGTTCATGTTCTATTGTGAAAAGTGTTTATTCCCTGAATCATCCAACATCAGAACATTATTTTTGTGCATTTGCAATAAAAAAAGCTAACATTTGCCTCTTTCAGACAGTATAAAGTGCTTTTAGGAAGCTTGAAATAACCGTTATCAGTTTCAAAAAGCTACATGTATGACCTGCAATATCACAATACTACTTTTGTAGTATACAAACAACAGAGCAAAATACCCATGTGAATATAAAAATAAAAGAGCATGATAAACAAAAATAGAAAAACAAAACACAAAAATGAATGTCGCCATATCTGCATTTGAATAAATACTTAAAAAATATCGACACAGTACTTTTTAATATCCATACAGTATCATGAAGTGAAATATATTGTGGAACCAATATTTTCTTACACCCCTGGCAATAAGGTGTTTTTTTTTCTGCTTTTTCCATTTCCACAGGTAAAGTGCATGAAGACGACACTAGAAGAGACAACTCTAACAAGCAAACAGGCACCTTAAAAGAAAAGAAATACAAACGATCAGGAACATGTTCGGCAGAGTGTAGTACCCATAAGGCCTTGCAGAGGCCCAGTGGGCAGGGTTACACGGAGGCAGAGATGAACCTGACCAATCACAGACCGTCACCTGGGGATATAGGCTCCACCTACCACTGATCTCCAGGGTGACTCTCAGCTGGACCAACGCCTCACCTGTCAGCATCTAAACCTTCATTGGCCGACAGTGCAGGTAGGATTGTCGCCAATACCTGCTGCGGCTTTTGTATTTATCCGTCTGTTGAGCCAAGGTGAGGTGAGAGGAGACAAAAGCGGAGCTGAAAATGAGGTGCAGGAGATAGAAAGTGGGTTAGAGGGGTTAAAGAGTTGGAACAGTTTTCAGAGATAGTGATGCAGGCGACTGACTCTGAAGGGTTTGGACCTGCTCAAAATGCTCGTACTCCGAAGTAGGACAAAAAAAAGGATGTCGTTACAGATTTCTCCTGACTGTATCACACTACCTTCCCCAAAAACTCATTTATTCCTTTTGTTTCTCAGCACATTGAATCATACAAATGTGAATAATTGTCGAAGAGGACTATGGTTATACTGTATGGAAGTGCTTGTTACAGGAGGATGGTGCAGTAAAGACTGTTCAGATCCTGTTAGACAGTCCAGCTGCCCTTCAGTAACAAAAATGCACATGTAATACACAAATGCACATCCTCCCACAGAAACGTTCAGGTTGTATTAGTCACTTTTTTTTTTGCCCTGTGTAGCTGATTTCAACATGCCACTGATTCAGCAGGATTTCATACTAGAACAAAGATGCTATTGTTCCCCTGTTTCCTTTGACCAACATCCCACCGTGTAATGACGAGCAGAACGACCACGCAGCTACTCAGGTGCTCTTCTGACGGTGACACAGCAGCTGTGGCAGCAGCAGAGGCAGCAGCTGGAGCATCGTTTTTACCATTTAAGCCACTTAAAGCGCAGAAGGACATTTTAAAGACAAACCAGAAACAGACAGAGGCGGTGATAACGATGAAAGCTTTAACCCAGTGGTTCCCAACCTTTTTTGGCTCGTGATTCCATTTTAACATCCCAAATTTCTCGCGACCCCAGACATTCAAAACGGAGACATTTTTTTTTTGGCTAAAATTAATTTGGTTTTGATCATGTAGTAGTTTGCTGTACTATGTTGCAAATAAACGTTCATTTTAGCTGACATTTTAGTCTATATAATGTATATTATTATGGATGGAGGCAGAAAAGCCAGGTGTATATTACTGCACAAAGTGAGAATTTGATTTTCCTCGGTCAGGATATGTACAGTCAGTCCAGCTTGGATTTACAAGGCTGACAATTAATACTGAACAAACAAGAACTCAAACTATGAATTATGAAAGAGCTGCAGCATCTGAAACCGACTGCAATGAACTTTTGAAAGATAAACAGAACCACAGTGCTTCAGTTTCACCTTCAGAGTTTGTCATGTCTTTTATGGATTGTGATTGTCTCTCTTTCAACTCACCATATAATTTTTATTAGTGAGTTTTTATTTTTATCTATTACTAGAAATTTCAGGAGACCCCATTTGAATTCCAGGTGACCCCACCTGCACTAAAAAAAGAAAATAGTTAAACCAGTTTAATTTAATTGTTTCATTTGGTAACACCTACATGAATTAAGCTATTTGAAATTAAGTAAATAAATTAGAGTAACACAATTGATTTAAGTCACATGTACTTAATACAGGAGGTCCTCGGGTTACGAACGAGTTCTGTTCCTACGCTGGCGACGTAACCCGAATTTCCGTGTAAGTCGGAATTAACCCTTTAATACCCCCTGTCCTTAATAATGGTCGCCACGGTCGACCGACTGAAGCCTAAGGCTTTACCAATGTTCATCGGCCTCTCACCTTTCTCCGACCTTTTGATGATATCCAGCTTCGTTTCCATCATAATGGCTTTCCTCTTGGCTGGACCAGCATCGCTAGAAGATCCTGCTTTCTTTTTTGGGGCCATGATGTGAAAAAGGAGGGTGAAAAAGGTGAGGATACCGAGAAAATTATGGAGCACAAACACAGACACCCTACACTATGAGGCTGGAGACAAAACAGCGGATGAGACTCAGGCGTCGAAAAGTCGAAACAGCGTAGGTCGAGTACCGCGTAACCTGAGGACCTCCTGTAATTTAATTGTTCTCAAATCAACATTTTGCATTAATATAACTTAAAATTAAAGCAAATTTTCTGTTTTTCCCACTCAATAATTTGCATAACCCAAAAGTAAAATGTTGCTATTATTATTATTTGGGTTTTTTTTGCTAATATTTATTATTTTTTTTATGTATTACTAGAAATTTCAGGCGACCCCATTTGAATTCCAGGTGACCCCACGTGGGGTTCCAACCCCAAGGTTGAAAAACACTGCCATAACCACTTATTGTATTATACATAGTTATTCTGGTTGTTCTTTAAGATGAATTTGCATATCAAATTGAAATATTACTTTGTATGGTGTGGACATTTGTGAATAAAGTAAAACTGCAACTATTAATTGATAACAGCAAAGAAAGAAGTCTACGTTTTCTCATTCCAGCTCCTTAAATTTGAATTATTTTCTTTTTTCTGTACTCCAAGGCAGGAAACGAACCTTACAATTAAAAAATGAATTGAAGAATCAACTGGCAGATTAATGAAATCAATGACACAATGAAAGTAATCATTAGCTGCAGCCCTCGAGCAAAGGCAGAAGGTCAGTAGAAGACACTGGAATAGAAATTCAATCATTAGACGGCCATCTTCTGGATATTTTTATGTTGTATATGGTTCATTTAGGGCCAGATGAGGGGTTCAGGGTCATTCTTCATGGCTTGTCTAAATTGGAGTTTTGCTGCTTGTGGACATTTTCATCATTTCATTCCACCTCGCACATATTAACAGCATTTATTGTTCGAGTTTCAGACACACATTTTCAGTTTGTGTGAATACATAAGTAGTGGACATATGGTTTAAATTTGTTAGTTTGTGTGTGTGTCTATGTGCTTGCTTGCTTGCGTGTGTGTGTTTGTGAGTGGGTGTTTGTGTGGGCGTACACAAGTTAAGTGTAACTGCCTCATTGTGTTTCCCTCCCTCTGTCCTACCTCTCTCGTTCTATCTGCTGTTGCCATGGAAACCCCTCCTACTTGTGCCTGTTCGCTGAGTCAGGGAAAAGAGGGCGTAGTTTGACCGGGGTGGTCCAATCAGAATCAGTAGGTGGCATCTCAAACCCATCTACCGAACGGTTCAAGTCACATTCAGATCAGTTCAACAATCCTGTGGAACTTAACGAGGAGAGACGAGACATCACGACGTACAGCTCCCATGGTTCATTTTAGCACTCAGCACATGTTTAACCCTTTCTTGCATGAATTGTGAGAACCTGAGTCAAGATTTATTTTTTGAGTGTTTTTATTCCTTCCTTAGCCATGAAAAAAACAACGTGATCGAGTTTTTTTTTCTATGGAGTTACAAAAATATCCATGCATTTAATTTTTGAGGTAAAGAAACGTGTTTAAAACCCAATATCAGAAAGTAATATGAAAACAATGAAATAAAAACATTTTTAATGCTGCTAATCTGATGTCTTCTCACATTTTAACATATTCTAATGCTAGTAATTACTCACTTCATGGGGATAATATGCATAAAAAAAAAAACCTTTTTGTGTAACAAATAACAATTGATTTACATTTAAACATGTCACTGTAGATCAGGTTTATCCAGAACAGCACAGTTACAGTAATGGTATGAATGTCAGTGTATGGGATGATGCATAAGTGTCCACTGTGTTGGCTGATATGGAACTAAAACAACAAAACCCATTAATATACAAGAGAACAGCTGTAGCATAACTGTCCACTGTAGTGACCTATGCATGAAAGGGTTAATATAACTCTTAACCTCCGTTCTGAGTCTAATTAGAGCCACATCTTAATTTTTGAAACTACAAAGTCGGATAGAGGCTGAGATGCATGTGATCAGTGTCTGAATGTCCATGTGTGGATATGAGACATTCACAGTTCAGGATATTTGTATGACACAGAATCACAGAGACACTTATGCAGAACAGTATGAGGCTCTGAAAGGATTTGTGTGAGTTTTTCTCCAGGTTTTACCACCTAATAAAACAGCCACCTAAAAATCAATATCCAATTACACATAAGCTATATTCAGAATATTTTCACCATCTTTTTTCTCACTGTCATACAGCTCTTAAACCGACCAAAGGTCCCTGATGAAAAGTGCAATTCTGCAGTGTGTGTGTTGTGTCAATGTGGTGTTTAAGTTATTTCAGTTTCAACCTCACAAACAAATCAACCCACCGAGGTAGTTTTACCACCTGTGGGTTGAGTCTTTCTGAACAGAGCGGTACGACGGCTTCATTTCAACCCGTCAGAAAATCAATGATGTTTTTGCACAATCTGACTGAAGGACAGGTGGACTGAACCACAGATTAGACCGGTCCCCTACTGATTTTATTTATACAAAGTGAATGATGCAGAGTCGTACTAAAACAATACTTGAAGTATGACTCCAGGACGTGAAATGGGATGGAATGCCCAAAAAGTTTTTTTCGAACAGGAAGTGGTGAGGTTAGATGTTTTCCCAGTTAAATGGTGATTTTTACATGTGTTTTTTTTATGATTGCTATTATAAGAGTCATATTATTCCATTCAAAGATCAGAAAAAAAGGTTATGGTGTCATTTTAAAGAAACCAGTCAGTGAGTTTTAATGTTTACGCTTGTCGTTTCTGTTCATTCATACCAAACTGCATGTCCTCTGGAAACTAATGGTCTGTAATTCACCTTTGCCCATTACCTCCCATCATTTGACACGACATATGAATCATTTTTCAGACAGTTTACTCTGCTGAATAGGGAAATAACACAACATTAGAAAAACTGAACTGTACGGTTTTTCCAAAAGAAGATGAAAAACCGGTCGGTGAAAAGCTGGAATCAGAATGTTACTTTATCCACAAACAGAAACCTAGAATTAACTTTTAGAGGCTTATAACTTTTTAATCTTGGAGAATATTCAAGCTTGATTTTCTTTTGCGTGCAGCTTCCCACAGTCTTATCCTCTCAGTGAGGTCACTGTATTTGTATCATCCCATCTGTTGTTCAGGTTGGATGGCTTGTCGGGTTGACATCTTGAATCTTGAATTTACATATGCATTTTATATTTCTTATTGTTCAGAGACACTGTGTATATCAGTGAGCTTTACAGGTGCTTGTAGGCAAGGCTTACAGTAGTTGGGTTTCCATTACAGTTTTCTGCCAAATAAAAGTGATATTTCTAAAATTTTTACAAATTATAGGTGTTTCCATTGAAGAGTGTTTGGCTTCTGATGCAAATCCCATCTCGCGACATGTCGTAATTCTCATAAAATACTGTATAGTTCTCGCAAAATGCTCATATTAGAAAGTTGGACGCTTTGAGTTTGATGCCAGACCTCCACGGTGTTGGCGCTGTAGTGTCGGTTCCATCTACTGCTATTGCCGTGACCATCTTAAACAAAAGAAGAGAGCATACAGTCTTGGAAAAAATTATTAGACCACCCCTTGTTTTCTTCAATTTCTTGTTCGTTTTAATGCCTGGTACAACTAAAGGTACATTTGTTTGGACAAATATAATGATAACAACAAAAATAGCTCATAACAGTTTAATTTCAGAGCTGATATCTATCCATTTTCCATGATTTTCTTGATAATAACCAAAATCACTTCAGTTCTTACATCAATATCTATGGCATTGTACGGACAAAAACAGTGCTTTTAAGCATTCCATGTTTTCTTTTCTGTCTGTTTTAGTCACATGATACACACAGGAGTTAGTACTTGATTGCGTAACCATTGTTTTTGATGACTTTTGATGGTCTAATAATTTTTTCCGCAACTGTATAATCATCCCAAGGCCTTATTTATGCCATACAGAATGGATTTCTGGGAGAGAATTGTACATCAGGAATTCACCAACGAGCTGCGGATCCAGAATTTCTGAATGACCCGAGCAACATTTAATGAACTGTGTGATGTTATTGAACCTCTCATGGCACCAAACTTGTCCTTGTCATGCCCTCGGGAAGCAGTTCCTACACAAAGGCAAGTAGCTATTGCCCCGTACAAACTAGAACCAGCTGTTCTGAGTACAGGGTCATAGGGTAGACGTTTGGCGTGAGCAAAACCATTAATCCATTTCCTTCATCTGCAGCTTATTTGACTGTTGTTTGTTTTCATATCCAACTAATTCTGTAAAGCCCTGTGAGGTAACCTTGTTGTGATATCGGGCTCTACAAATAAAATTGAACTGAACTGAAGTGAAAACCACCATGCACAGATGTGTGAAAATACGTAAAATGTGTTTCCATTACACTTTTGCGCTATGCTTCTATATCAAAACGTCTCAAAAACCACATCATGAGAGCATAAAAACTTTTTGACAGTTTTTGCAACATTTCGATGTTACCGTTCCCAGTTTTCTATTGCGCAATTTACATTTTGCACATTTCCGTGAGTAATGGAAACCCAGCTAGTGTCCCCTATTTCCTTTTTTATGTTATAATACTGCTTGTTAATCTAATCAGTGGACCGTACTGTTGGATCATTTCATGCCCAAACCATTTCAAACACATCCTACAATACAAAGAGAAGTGAAACAATCACCCATATGATAAGGAAAGAGCATCTGTGTACACGGAAATAAATGTTCAAATTAAAACAGTATGAAACATCCGATTATTTTGACTATAACTGAGCTTCTTCTGCTATCGATGCTGGTCTTTGTTGTTATTGTGCTGAGATGAGTGAGGTTGAGGGTGTCTTAATAAACTTCCTGCCAACTGATCTTACTTAGCATCAGACAGACAGAATTAATATTTTCAGGGCATAATTTAATTGGCTCTACTGCAGCTTTGTTGGTGTTACAGTCCAAATAGACACAGACTCACAATAACATCATAATTTGGAACTAATTCCCCCACTGCTTCCTTGGGCTATGTTATCTTTCCACTAACATTTCTGAGCTGCACATAATGAATCATAAGTTAAGTGTGACATTTTCCGGATGGCTCATTCATGCGTACACATTTTTAGGAAACACTATGCACTTCTAAATGTAAGAAATATACATAACTTATAGCGTACACAAGATGTGTCGTTTGTGATTTTTTTGCACAAAATGCCCCTTGACATATTTGTCACGAGTCGTATTTGCCATAATGAACCATTTGTTTTGCAATTTATTCCGCACTGGAAGAGGACAGTTGAACAACAGTGGGGGGAAATCAGCAATAATTGAAGGAACTGCAAATAAATCCCATGGTAATAAATCTTCGGTCTGAACAGAACTGAACAGAGTAAATGGCTTTTGTGAACAACTCCTGCATGACTCACTCCTAGGGTGACATTACAGGAATATCTGAATGAGAAAATCCTTTCTTAATCTCACTTAAGGAAGCAATTTAGAGTTTTTTGCAGACACATCGACTGTTGCTGAATCTAATGTTTGTTGTCAATAAAGCTGGAATATATTGTAACAACCCACAAATCACCTTTTATCTGCATCAAAGACACATAATATGATCTGATTCGATCTGTGTTTAAGTGGATGTTCAGATGAAATCATAAGAGCAAACAGGAAGGACTTCATATCATGTTAGAAATGTCATGAAGCTGTACAGCACAGGTGTCAAACATGTGGCCCGGGGGCCAAATCTGGCCCGCCAAAGGGTCCAATCTGGCCCGCAGGATAAATTTGTGAAATGCAAAAATTACACTGAAGATATTAACAATCAATGGTGTCAAAATCATTTTAATTCAGTTTCCACATACAGTCCGATTACAGTTACAGTTATACAGTTAGATTTCAAGTGGGTCAGAAACAGTAAATTATTATCATAATAACCTATAAATAATGACAACCACAAATTTTCTTTGTTTTTTTGGTGCAAAAAAGTAAAATTACATGAAAATGTTTCCATTACCAAATGATACTTTTACCAAAAAAAAAAAAAAATGTAAATAGCCTGAACAAATATGAACAAACGGAAATGTCTTCAAAAAAGTAAATGCAATTTTACCAATATTCTGCCTGGTACTAAATGTTTTGTGCGATTGTAATGCACATGTGTAAATGATAAACTGATAAACCGAGGCAGAATATTGTTAAAATTATACTCGTTTTTCTTAAGACAATTCAAGTTGTTCATGTTATTCAGATTTTTAAGGAAACTTTGGAGATATAAACCTGATCATAATATAATTTTACTTTTTTTCTCTGTTATTACTTTACTGGTCCGGCCCATTTCAGATCAAATTGGGCTGAATGTGGCCCCTGAACTAAAATGAATTTGACACCCCTGCTGTACAGTTACAGCACAATAATGAATGAATGTATACTTAACAATACTGCCTTTGACAGTTTTAATATGGATGTCATACAAAATACACTGGAAAAAAATCCAAATCTTACCAAGTGTATTTTTCTTATTTCTTGTCAAAATATCTCATCACACTTAAAATTAGACATAATCACCTAAAGAGTAACTTTTCAGTGAGATATAAGAACTTATTTTTAGACATAAGATCTTAAAAATCTTATTTCAAGAAGTCTTACCAAGATCATTTTCACTTTTTCCATTGGCAGATTTTTTGCTTAATTCAAGATTTTTTTTTTTTTTTGCTTAATTAAAAAAAAAAATTAAAAAAATCTGCCAATGGAACAAGTGAAAATTATCTTGGTAAGTTCATTTTATTTTTCCTCTTACACAGTTTTTTTTTTGTGTGTGCAGTGAGGTTAGTTTGCATTTTATTGTGCAGTTAGTGTAGTATGTGTTGATGTATGTATGTTTGGCTACTGGAAATCAATAATAAGAAAAAAAATAAGACAAATCTCTAATGTTTTTTTCATTGTAGCTGTATAATTTTGTAAATGCACCAGACGTTGCATTATTGTAATGGAAATACAAAATTAAACAGCAAACCAATCACAAATAGGCTACAGCAGAGTAGCCACCTCATGGTAAAATGTAGACAGGTTTAAATATTTTTTTCATGGTTCCAGTCAGATTTCTTTCTTCTTTTTTGTGACAAAAATGGCTCTTTAGGTTGTAAAGCTTGCCCACACCTGTTTTGGACATTTAATGTATTTCTTGGAAAACTGACAAATGAGAAATGACAAGAAATGGGAAGTAAGAGATAGCAAATGTCAGAAAACAAAGATCCGAGGGTAGAAACGACTGCAGATGTTGAAGTTAAACCAGTGCCTTAACCTCCTCGGATCATTTATTGACAGAAAAATGCTTGTATTGCATGTTGTGGTTACAAGAAACATTTGGTTGTTGACATGATGTTGATGTGTTGTGTGACATTCTTTACACATCATGGGTGTAATGTGATTAAGACAAGTCTGTGGGAATTCGGCACAGCACTGTTATCATCATCTGATTAGAATAATGTGATTATGTTCTTAGTCAAAGTACAAGTATGATCATAGTTGCATGTTGTTGTTGAGTGACAGTGACATGAAAACACAGAGAAAGAGAAAAAAACACACCAAACCACGTTATTTGTCTACAAAAGCATATTGTCGCTGTCAGACAGAAACCTCTTATGTCCAAAAGGGTTATTTTTCTGGAAAACTAAAAAAAAAAAAAATGGAAAAAAGATGTATATTCTAAATAAATGAATAGAGTTAAGACAGTGGTTCACAACGTTTTTTGGCTCGTGACCCCATTTTAACATTACAAATTTCTGGCGACCCCATACATTCATAACGGAGCCTTTTTTTTTTTTTTTTTTTTTTAATTAATTTGTTTTTGATCAGGTAATAGTTTGCTATACTATGTTGCAAATAAACATTAATTTTAGAGGACATTTAGTCTATATAATGTATATTATTATGGACAGAGGCAGTAAACCCAGGTGTAGATTACTGCACAAAGTGAGAATTTTATTTTCCTAGGTCAGGATATGTACAGCCAGTCCAGCTTGTATGGCTGACAGTTAATACTGAACAAACAATAACTTAAACTGTGAATTATGAAAGAGCTGCAGCATCTGAAACCGACCACAATGAACATTTGACAGATAAACAGAACCACAGTGCTTCAGTTTCAGCTTCAGAGTTTGTCATGTCTTTTATGGATTGTGATTGTCTCTCTCAACTCACCATATATTTTTTACTAGTAAGTTTTTATTTTTATCAATTACTAGAAATTTCAGGCGACCCCATTTGAATTCCAGGCGACCCCACGTGGGGTCCTTGACCCCAAGGTTGAAAAACACTGAGTTAAGAGATGCAGTCACAAGCTGTTTTCAACACTTTTCATTGGTTGAATATTTCTAAAACCATCAGGCCAACATGAAGACAGACCAATACAATCATTTTATGGAGAAAAAAAAAAAGACCAAAATGGACTTAGGAGGTTTCTGCCTGACAGTGAAGATATACCAGTAAAAAGTCAGAGAGCAGGGGCAGACTTTAATGAACATGCTAATGAGAGTGTGCTGCCTCCTGCTCTTTATTCTCCTCTAAAATTAGATCATTGAGGGAGTTTCCTGTATGGCCAGATGACAGGCCACAAATGGAAAGCCCTGTCCTTTTTCCACTACATGCGAGAACAGGGATTCTCAAGGACTCTGTGCAGAAGGAACATTTTCCAACAACCTCCTCAGATCTGTAAAACACATTAACCCTTTCATACATAAAATATGAAAAGAAGTATCTAGATTTTGTTTTGATTGATTTTATTGCTGAAAATTAGGATAAATTTTAAATGCATTTTTAATTTTTTTTTTTTTTTTTTTTTTTTTAAATATGGTTTTATTAAGACAATATTTAACTTTATGAGATCACAGAGCAGTCAAATTTCTAAAACTAAGATGATACTTTTTTTTCATTGTATTGTTTAGGTCTGTTTGGGTCTATAGAGACTGCCTCCATGTGGTTTGGAGGGTATTTGGAAGTGAGCTTAAACAATGTGTCCACAAATGTGGACGTCATGCATGAGAGGGTTAAGCAGTTATCATTCGTTCTTTTTATTTTCAATTGAGAATTAACAATCGGAAACAAAAAAATGCCTCGTTATTTCGTTATTCGTGTACAAATCAAAAATAAAAAAATTAGCTGTTTTTCATTCTTTCAATTAATTATACGCACAAATTAAAAATTGGAAATAAGCAAATGGACCAAATGTCAGGTTTCATGTTGACATTTTTGATATCCAATGTGGTATGACCAGGAAGTTACTGACTACTTCGTGTATTACGCGAAGTGACTGGCTACCATGGCCGCACTGTATTAGACCAAACAACAATACCTGGAAGATCCTGGCCATTTTTTTCAGTTGTCATGTCGTCGTCCTCCTTAAGAGTAACGCATTTGCTGCCTCTGAATAGCACGAAATTCTCCATTACCGCAGAATACATTAGGCACAATACTAGCAAACACACAATTCTCCAGCTCAGCACACAAAGAAGTCAGTAACTTCCGGGTCATACCAAACTGGATATCAAAAATGTCAACATGAATCCCAACATTTGGTCCATTTGCTTATTTCTAAATTTTAATTTGTGTGTACAATTGAAAGAATGCTTTTTGATTTTTGATTTGTACATGAATAATAATGAAATAATGAGTCATTTTTTCGTTTTCCAATTGTAGATTCTCAATTGAATATGAAAAGAATGAATGATACACAGATTCTTTTGTTTCCTTAGATGCCACATAGAGACACATCATGAATTCGGATTTCGCACCTTCGTTGCCAAAATAAATTTTAGATCCATTTTTCACAAGCCACATATCCTCTGAACATTTTGACATTATGATGACACGCAGATCAGAAGATTGACTTTTTGAGACCTGCCACTGTCTCAGCAACAAACTAGCAACTTCAATGGAAACAGTAGTCGCTTTTCCGTTGGACATCTGCGCAAAACTTTACCGATATTTACTAAATATCGAAAAAACAGAAGTGCGTAATGTTGGTTTTTCCATTAAATCACAAAAGCGATGATTTGTTTATTATCGCAAGATGACACGAGAAGTCATTCCATAAACATGGCGACAAACGTAAATATGGTGTTGATTTACAGATATATTCATTATTATTATATATTACCCCTCTATCTCATACTAAATTAAAAAAATGTTTGGGTTTCCTGGTGTGTCCATACATACCGCAACATGTTTTTCCTTCTTCTTCGCTTGTTGTAACATACGTCAACATCCGGTTTTTTAATTCACCTGACTCTAGTTGCAGAAAAAGGTCTTTCCATTGCAATTTTGCATGATATACCATTTGCGCTACGCCCGAAAAACCACCTCTTGCCAGCGCAAAAACTTTTAATCGAAAAATGAGACTTTTGGCGAAATTGTCGTTTTTTCATTAGGTAAATTTTTATGCACAAGTTATATTTGCGCCATTTGAGGGTCAATGGAAAAGCGACTAGTGAAACAATCAAATAATAACAATTATCAGTAAAACACATGATATGGTTGCATTATTATTCTATTTACATCTTAAGTCCATATTTATTATTGAAGGTCTTTGATTCCACTAAAAATTAACCCTTTCATGCATGAATTATGAGAACCTTAATCAAGATTTTTTTTCCTGAGTGTTTTTATTCCTCTTTTGGCATGAAAAAAAAAACAATGTGATTGAATTTTTTTTTAAATCAACCTGTTTTTCATGGAGTTACAAAAATGTCCACTCAGCTACACCATGAATTTTATTCTTGAAGCAAAGAAACATGTATTGAAAACCCAATATCATAAAGTGATATGAAAACAGTGAAATGAAACCATGTTTAATGCAGCTAATCTGATGTTTTCTCACATTTTAACATATTCTAATACTAGTTATTACTCACTTCATGGAGATAATATGCAAAAAATAAATATTAACAATTGATTTCCACTCAAGAATCAATCAAGAACAGCAAAGTTACAATAACGGTATGAATTGCAGTTTATGAGATGATGCGTAAGTGTCCACTGTGTTGGTTGATATGGAACTAAAACAACAAAACCCATAAATATACAAGATTAAAGCTGTAGAGTAACTGTCCACTGTAGTGACCACTATGCATGACAGGGTTAAACATGATGGACTTGTTACAGTAATATTGGAGACAGTTTACCGGTACAACTGGCAGAGGTTCACTTTTAATGAAAATAGAATCTACTGGAGTATTTCATTGTTTGGAACGTGGAGGCATGTCAGATCCATTGGTTTATTCCATCTTTCCATCTTCATAATCTCTCTACCCATCTTTACCTATCCATGGGCTCCGTCTGCTCAGGTATCCTTTCCTTCTCCGTGATGGCAGGAACGGTCACCATGGCAACAGAGAGCCTACAAAAGGATGAGTGAGAAAGAAAAAGAAATGCAAGAAAAGAGAAAGATAGGAAAAGGAGGGAACACTTGAAGGTTGAATAGCTGCTCTTCATCCATCTCTGCCTCATAGCATCTGTCGTTTCTCTACATCTGTTTTTTTTTTTAAATTTATTATTATTTTTTTAAAAATATAGATTGGTTTCCTAGAGCTTCTCCCGGAGCTGTTCATCTGTTCCTTGTATCAGTCCCTCCAGCTTTATCTCTAATCCTTCATCTACCCCTCTGTGTCCTGGAGTTAAGGGCCAATTATACCTTCCGGATCTGAGGAACATGCTTTATGATACACACAGCCGCTTTCCGGTGTGTGTGTGTGTGTGTGTGTGTGTGTGTGTGTGTATTTGTGTTATTTGCAGCAACTTTCCTCCTCTGTTGCAAATATGGAAGGATGGATTGTTGCTTGAGGAAAAATTGCTTGTTAGCTGCATTATGTACTTGTTGTTGTAGATGTTGGTTGATTTAGAGCTTTGTCACACATGGTGTCTTATTAGGTGCTTTTCACTATTGTTTTTATGTGAAAACAAATGTAAATGCTAAATACGTACAAGCGTGCTAAGTTGATTCGCCTTATCTGCACAGGCAATTCCAAAGCACAAAATGAGTCAACTGCCAGACACTTCTGAAGTGGCATATATTTTATTTACTTTACCTTTATTTAACCAGGAAGTCCCACTGATTAGGAATGTCTTTTGCAAGGGAGACCTTACCAAGGTAGCAGCCATACAAAGTCCAAACAACATAAAACACATACAGTATATGATACACAATTAACAATAAAACACAATATCAACTGTTCAACCATAATGGCATCAAGAAAAACAGAGAAATTCCTCCTTCACTGGATTAAATATCTATATATATATGCACAAAATTACAGACATTAATAGCACAGATAATGTTAAAAAAATTGTACTGCAGCTCAAGGTTATTATCGTTAACGAAATGACGAAAACTAGAATTGAAAAAAACATTTTCGTTAACTGAAATAAATAAAAACTATAATTAAAAGAAAAAAAACATAACTAACTGAAAATGTATTGTGTGCTTACAAAACTAAAACATATAAAAATTATGGATAAAATTCCCTTCATTTTCGTCTTTGTCGATGTCGGATTGATACAAAAGCGATTTATTTCGCTCTAGCAATTTTAGCTAGTGGCACCATACAACACTTCACGGTCCGTCACTTGTTGTTTAGAGTCGTCTTCTGGTCCCCACTCTACCTGGAAACATGTAGACTAAAGTTGGGAGAAAGCAGCAGAGTCTTGTCTGGGATTTATTTGAATACGACGGCGAAGAAGTTAAAAGATACGACAAAACGAAAATTAATACTAAAACTAAACTAAAACTAAGCATTTAGAAAAAAATGAAAACTAATAAAAACTAGCAAGCCTGCTCTAAAAACAAATTAAAACTAACTGAATTAGAGAAAAAAAGTCCAAACTAAATAAAACTAAACTATAATGAAAACTCCAAAACTATTAGAACCTCGCTGCAGCTGCGTTTAAGCGGTCTTAATGCTATAGTTAAGATTTGGTCGGATTTAGGCAGAAAAACAACTTGGGTTCGGGTTAGAAATAGATTGTGGTTAAGGGCTAAAATAGTAACTAATGATGCAAATGCAAATACCGTTTAAAATACCCCAGTACTGTTGTTTTTCTGGTGACGTCAGGCAAAAACTGGACATAATAGTGAATAAGGTTTTAAGACGCTTGGTAAAGGAGAGCAGACATTCACACTGCTGTCATATTGTGCCACTCTGAAATGGAAGTAAAATGTTTATGTTCTTATTTGGTGTTAGAGAAAGGAGACTGCAAGAGAGTGTGTATATATTTCTATGTGTGTTTGTGCGCTGCCTCTGTTTTAATCTCATTCATATATTCATCAGCAGGCAGAAGTGCTGACGTAAGTGAGAAGGAGAGAGAGGAGGCATGGAAGTGAGAGGCAGAATGTGAGATAAAGTGGGAGGAGAGAAAGAAATTTAGAAAAATTCACATCCATCCATCCATCCATCCATCCATCCATCCATTGTGCTAATATGATATTCTGTTTATGACATACTGCAGATAAATGAATAAGTCAATGGGGGAAGTGATAGACAACAACACAGAAAAAAAGACAAGTGTATTTGTTGGATGTAGATATTTAGAAAAGAGGACAGAAAAGTCCTTTAGTGATGTTTTCTGCTTCTCACATTTTACCAAATAAAACACGTGTTAAGGATGCAAGATCATTATTTCCCAAATACAGAACAAAATAACACTATTGCAGTAACACAAACACACAAAGTGACAAATACATCTGAGCTTGCAAGTCCACGTCACAGAGTAACTAGCTCTCTTTTCTGTCTGTTTTGTTTGGTTTTTTTTGTTTTTTTTTTTGCTTTGTGGTGATAAAAAAAGAAAAATGAAAGAAAGGATTGTGGAAAAAATGACATATGACAGAAATCAGACAAACAACAGAGATACAGTACATGGAGATGCAATAAAAAAAAGAAGAAGAAGAAGAGGGAAAAGGATAAGAAATGCAGGCAAAGTGGCGAAGGATGGCAAGATGTATTTCTGTCTTCTATTACCCATAATTCATCAGTAGTACTGTGCAGAGCTGGCTTGATCACACAGCCAACCAGGTGTGACATTCATCGAGTTCACAAGAAACATAAAGTGCTCTGACACCAGCAATAACAAAATGATTACATGCTGGTTATTTAAATTGGTTTTGTAACTGGAGATGCACAACAAAGGTTATTACGGTTGAGTAAGTGCGTACACACCAAAACACATGTCCTTATGTGATAGATATGAATATCTCTTGACACAACAACACAGTAGATGTGTTACTTGTTTGTAAGTCGAAGCGAATTCAAAATAGGCTCCGTGGGACATCAATTATAATTACATTAAACTACACACTGTGATTAGGAAGTAATATCTGACTTCATTAGAATGAAAGCAATACAGTAGAACACAGGTGTCAAACATGTGGCCCGGGGGCCAAATCCGGCCCGCCAAAGGGTCCAATCCGGCCCACGGGATGAATTTGTGAAATGCAAAAATTACACTGAAGATATTAACAATCAATGTTGTTAAAATCATTTTAATTCAGGTTCTACATACAAACGCATACAGTCCAATTAGATTTCCAGTGGGTCAGAACCAGTAAAATATATCCAACCCCATATCCTCTCTTTGTTTTTTAGGTGTAAAAAAAGTAAAATTACATGAAAATGTTTACATTACCAAACTATACTTTTACAAAAAAACATGAATAACATGAACAAATATGAACAAACAGAAATGTCTTAAGAAAAGTAAATGCAATTTTATCAATATTCTACCTGTTACTAAATGTTTTGTGCGACTGTAACGCACATGTGTAAATGATAAACTGATAAACTGAGGCATAATATTGTTAAAATTGCACTTGTTTTCTTAAGACAATTCAAGTTGTTCATGCTATTCAGATTTTTAAGGAGACTTTGTAGATGTAAACCTGATCATAATGTAATTTTACTTTTTTCTCTGTTACTATTTTACTGGTCTGGCCCATTTCAGATCAAATTGGGGTGAATGCGGCCCCTGAGCTAAAATGATTTTGACACCCCTGCAGTAGAACATTATTTGCAACACATTCTAAAAAATCAAAAAAGGTGTGAAAGTAAATCCTTTTATCTTTCCGTTTCTTCACATTTGAAAGATGTTCAGGGACTTAAAACACCACACACTGATGTCCACATTCCTTTTGGTTTTTCTATGAGGAACACTGTTTTTAAACATTGGATGATTTTTTTTCTTGTGCACCTTCGCTCTTTGAGGACTGGGCCTTTCTTTTGTTATTTCATTAGTGTAACTCATTTCTACTCCTAAATGTCACCTGTCCCATGTTTTTGGATTGAGTTGCAGGAGTGAATGTCTGAAATGGACTTTTGGTAAGGATGTGAGTCAAGTGAAATGGTGTTCATACTGTCTATAAAGAAATGCAAGTCAAAATGCATTTCATTATCGTGTCATTACATTTTCCAAACTGTCCCAGCTTTTTATAATGTGCAGTTGTGTTTTGAGCTGTTATTGGAAATTACATAATCACGGTATGTATGTAATTCCTGGAGTTAGCCGAGCAGTCCCAGTGCTAAAAACTGTTGTCTTAATCCTTAATCATCCTAAATACAAAAACCAAGTAGCCACGCTTTACTTCACTCCAGTTACCTAGCAACACCCATTCACAAAATGCCATATAAGGCATAATGCAGTATGGAGGCTGAATGTACGCTCACATTCAGAGGCAGAGTGGGAGGACATTATAGAGATACAGCTTTTCGGAGTAAATAGCAAACCAGTAAATACTGCTCTTTTCTAATTTTTTTTATAGACTCATGACATATTGTAGCTTGCAGGTTGTATGCAATGTATGCAAGTGATCACCTTAAAATAAAGCAGCTCAGATTTGTGAATATACATACATGAGATAGCTCAAAACAAGGCCTGTATCCTGGGTTTGCATCATTTGTACACTATGGAATATCTTTGTCACGCTCTTTTAGCAACTTACCATATAATGTAAATACCAGCTCCTACCTATGATGTAATCCCATGCATTTCCAGTCCTTCCTTCACATACAGTACAGTATCTATTCACTGTCCGTCAGCCGTTCATCCTGCTGGTCAGTCAGCCAACTAACCAGCCAGCCAATTAGTCATCTCAGTAGGAGCAGACTAAAACTTGGTCTCTTCCCACACCTAATACCTAACAGATCTTAAGGCTTACAACACAGACAGTAATGGGCACCGTGCACAAGACAGCTTTATAAACTGCAGCTTTTGGCTGCAGAAAAAAATAAAACTCAGTGATTCATGAAACTGTGTTTCCATAGCAACCATGGATATTTCATATTGGCAGGAAGAAGACCGTGGGACAAGGCTGCCCACTGTTCTGCACCGCTCTTGTCTTCATTCTGCTCTCATCAGTTTTTGTTGGATCCTTAGATAAATCTGGCATCAGACTTGTTGAGAGACCCCACTATCACTCTGACTTTTTACTGATTTATACCCAACTTTGTAAAATGGGAAAATCTCTTCCTTACATTGAATTAACCCTGCATATGCTGCAGCATTAGAGGCTACATAGAAGGACTTTTCACACTACAGTACAAGCACTGATGAATTGAAAAGTTTTCTTCAATGTAAATATATTTGCTTCCAAAGTAGTTAGTTCATGCATATTGGTGCAGCTGATGCTGAGTCACATACTGGGGCCTGCCTGAGGCATAAGCAAATTAAACAACTGTTCAAGGCCTCACAGCTGCTGGTGGCTTACCAAACAGGAAAATATACAAATGTGAAGTCACTGTTTTTGTCATAACTGAAATAAATACATATTGTGAACTTGATATTATCATGTTTTTGAACTGTTTGCCTCTCTAGAAAAAATGGAAATTGCAGGGAGGAGGTATTATTTAATTAGATTTGATTTATTCAATGCTAAACCGGTATTAGTACCATTAAATTTATGGTAATATATCTAGTCTATATGGTTTTAGTGTTTATTATGGTGTATTAATGCTCTACATCCATCCATCCATCCATCCATTCTCTTCCGCTTATCCGGGGCCGGGTCGCGGGGGTAACAGTCTAAGCAGGGATGCCCAGACTTCCCTCTCCCCAGACACCTCCTCCAGCTCTTCCGGGGGGATCCCGAGGCGTTCCCAGGCCAGCCGAGAGACATAGTCTCTCCAACGTGTCCTGGGTCTTCCCCGAGGTCTCCTCCCGGTGGGACATGCCCGGAACACCTCCCCAGGGAGGCGTCCAGGAGGCATCCGAAACAGATGCCCGAGCCACCTCAGCTGGCCCCTCTCGACGCGGAGGAGCAGCGGCTCTACTCCGAGCTCCTCCCTGGTGACTGAGCTCCTCACCCTATCCCTAAGGGTGCGCCCAGCCACCCGACGGAGGAAACTCATTTCGACCGCTTGTATCCGGGATCTTGTCCTTTCGGTCATGACCCAAAGCTCATGACCATAGGTGAGGGTAGGAACGTAGATTGACCGGTAAATCGAGAGCTTCGCCTCTCGGCTCAGCTCCTTCTTTACCACAACCGACCGGTACAGCGACTGCATCACTGCAGACGCTGCACCAATCCGTCTGTCAATCTCACGCTCCATCCTTCCCTCACTCGTGAACAAGACCCCGAGATACTTAAACTCCTCCACTTGGGGCAAAGACTCCCCACCGACCCGGAGAGGGCAAACCACCTTTTTCCGGTCGAGAACCATGGCCTCGGATTTGGAGGTGCTGATCCTCATCCCGCTCGCTTCACACTCGGCTGCAAACCGCCCCAGTGCACGCTGAAGGTCCAGGTTCGATGAGGCCAACAGGACAACATCATCTGCAAAAAGCAGAGATGAAATCCTGTGGTCCCCAAACCGGACCCCCTCCGGCCCTTGGCTGCGCCTAGAAATTCTGTCCATAAAAATTATGAACAGAACCGGTGACAAAGGGCAGCCCTGCCGGAGTCCAACATGCACCTGGAACAGGTCTGACTTACTGCCGGCAATGCGAACCAGGCTCCTGCTTCGGTCATACAAGGACCGGACTGCCCTTAGCAAAGGGCCCCGGACCCCATACTCCCGAAGCACCCCCCACAAGATACCACGAGGGACACGGTCGAACGCCTTCTCCAGATCCACAAAACACATGTGGACTGGTTGGGCGAACTCCCATGAACCCTCGAGCACCCGATGGAGAGTATAGAGCTGGTCCAGCGTTCCACGACCAGGACGAAAACCGCATGCAAACCGCATAATGCTCTACATTATGTCATTAAAATGCTCATTAAGTGTTAAGCCTAAGTGTTAAGTGTAATTTCAACAGTGCTGTTGTTGCTTTTCTTCATTCCAAATTGAAATATTAAAGTGCATTGAATTAAATGAGAGAAATTGAATGCGGGGCAGTCAATATATTAAAAAACACAACGAAGGGAAAAACTTCTGACTTCTATTATGATTTTATGGAATTTGTACTGATAGTCATTCAGCTCTTTGTGGCAAGGAAATGATCCAATTCTCATTTTTCTTGTGCACAAGCCTGTGTTTGTTTTGTGCAGTGTGTGTGTGTGTGTGTGTGTGTGTGTGTGTGTGTGTGTGTGTGTGTGTGTGTGTGTGTGTGTGTGTGTGTGTGTGTGTGTATGTGTGTGACTGTGGCGTTGCCCTTCACTGCTGTGATTGGAGTTGAGTTAGTGTCTCCATGAATCACATTATGATCTCATATCACTTATTCATGAAGCTATGAATTATAGAAACCTCAATGAATCGCTCACTTAAATGCACCATCTTGTGGCTCATGTTAGAATTATTGCAGATTGGTTTTATATCTGTTTCTGTGTCACATACTGGATAGGGCTGTTCATGTCACTATTCATCCAACTGATATTAGTAGGAACTCACAGAGGCAGAGTGGGAGGACATTCTGCTTTTCAAAGAGTAAACAGTGAACCTGTGAATAATGCTTTTTTTTCTAGTAGCGCTTTTTCATATACTTCACAAAAAATGGTGCAATGGCCCAATATTTGGGTTTGGTAAAGTACACAACGATTTGACACAAACATCATCAAACAAAAGAAAACATTACCACTGAATCCTGCCACACAGTGAGAAGTCTTTGTGGCTTCTAAAAATCATCAACATTACCAGAAACAAACAAAGTTGATTGTTGATAATAGTATTTGCTTTCACAGTTTCTCCTGTGCTTGACTCTGTTGTGGGGAACATATTTACACATCTATCCTGATTATGACTGCTGACAATTTTCACAGTATTATATTTTTCTAATTTATGATTTCATAATCTTCCTTTATTTTATGAGTTCATGAGGCTGTAGGTGCACACACTGCTCCTTCCCTATTAAATTGTCTTGCTGGTACATTTTCAGACGTTTTATCTTTGTTTTGGCTGTAGCAGTATTGCATTAGACCTGAAAGTTAAAGCAGGTATCTTTGCCTCTTTCCATGTGATAATGCAGTGTTTGGAGCTATTGATGCTTTAGCATCTTCTCTATTACATCTCACTGCAAAATTATGTTGCCAAGTAGTTTTGGCTTAAGCTCTTCCTACTGGCTGAAATTGTATTTGTTGCTTGGCAACATTAACTTGGTGAGCATCTTAACAGGAAACAACTTGAGGCTTCAGTGATTTAATGACATAACTCTTGTGGTGGCTCTACACCAGGCTGTCACTTCACTGCATGACATCCTGCTACCTGCAGGGCATCATCTCATGCTCATATTGTCTCTGGGAAGGACTGCTGTGTTTGTGCATGTTTCTGCCTTAAGTTGCTTTAAATATAGCTGTGAAAGTAGTTGAATGGCACCATTCTCTGTGACACACACAATTTATAACTCGTAAAGGAGTGATATTTTGCTTTTTTAAATGGAATTATGCATTTTGAAACATTTCTCTGTGGTCTACATAAACTATAAATACTATGCTTGGGTCTGAATTCTTCATTAATTAAACTCCACAGGTCCATCTTCAACCCTATTTCTGACTAATGACACCAGAAAGGTTGTCTTGAGCGCTGGCCCTTTAAATGCAAATGAGCCACTTCATGCCCCACCCCTTCCAGGTTGTTGGCTGTGCTGCTCTGTCCCGTTCAACCAACAACAGAACATTTTAGATAAAAACTGGAACATATTTTCAGTATGGACTACAACCGCTGCTACTGACAAACATTTATGGCATGATCAGACAAATGTTTGTCGGAAGTCTTGACCTTATACGTGCAAATGTCGTGATATAAGTAGTTATAGATGCAACAAATTAAGAAGGAATTAAAATGGCTTGTAGAAATCCACTCAATTTTTTCCAAAATGCATATAAAGATAGCTTTGCAGCCAGAGGTGCCACTACTGATTGTGGGCCCCATGAAAGGTAAACGTTGTGGACCTTTCATAAAATTCAGTATCTTGTTGATCTGTTGGACTGGGGAGTGTGTGTGTGTGTGTGTGTGTGTGTGTGTAAGGGGGGGGGGGGGGGGGGCAGGCATGTAGGTGGGGCTGCGGTCCACACATACAGTCATTTATGCTCCCGTGAGACGAAAGTTGACATACTTTCAACATCCAATTCCTGACTTCTACGCCTCTCTTACACAAATCACTGCAGATCTTACACGAAATTTTCGTAACTTCTAGCCTGTATCCACTGAAGCCCCTCCACTGCTCTATGAGCCCCCCACAAGTGCTGGTCCTCATGATTTTGTCATGTTCACCCCCCCTTATTGGCACCCCAGTTTGCAGCACCTGGAGGGTTCAAATTCAAACTTTTTTCACCCATTAGGGTCACCAAATACACAAATAAATGTACCAAAGACTAATAAAAGTGGGCTTAACAAAATATGACCCCTTCAATTTGGCACAAAAACTAGCCTATTTTTCTATAGGCTAATTCTCATTCAAGCCCATCAATTTTATATCAAATCACAGGTAACAAATAGCTTATACTATTCAAGTCATTATTTATTTAAGACCAACTTTACAGAATACCATCATGTAGTGTATATACACATTTCTGAAAGATGAAAAAATCAAAGGGCTTATACACATTATTAATATTCCAGACTCTGAAAAGGGTGATGTCTTGTACCAGAAAACACTTAAGACTACCAAAACCACCAACGAATCAACACTATGTATCCACAGATTATGTCACTCACTGAATAAAATATAAAGCTCACTGTTTACACACACCTGTATTATGGTATTATCACGTTTCCATCTCCAAGCAAAAACTCAACTGGCCAAAATAACACTGTGTCTTATAATTTTCACATGCTGCATGAACTGATAGTTTACATTAGAGCTCCATTAGCTTAGTTCTGATTTTAGACAGAGAGTAATCACAGTAAAAACCATAAATCACCTCCCCTTTCTGTAATGTTGGTGTTGTCAGTTGCTGCACTAAAGATCTGTTTGGAATCATCTAAACAAGGTCAGAACTGTCAGGATTGAGTTTTAAATGGCAACTTAGCAAAGAAAATAACATCACATAATAACTTTATACCTACATAAACCTCATAAACTCACCTGTGTTGAAGAAACTCCAAACTCTAGTGTTTTCATTTAGGGCTGTGTCCAGTGGTGAAAATGACAGTGCTTCTAGCTTTTATTACATTGTTACTTTCTTTGATTCTATATATTGTTTCTTAGTGGTTCTCATCCCATTTCATCATTTTCTGACATTTTGGTCAAAGGCCCCGTGGTGTCAGTTTCCCTCACCATGGAAGAATGTCATATAAATCTGCCTGACTGTTGGTTTAAATACATTCCAGTACATTAGCATCTTCAGCATAACTTCAAAGCTCTTTATTCTCAACACACTGATGTTAATTTTAGTTATGTAGCCTAATAATTGTTGAAAGCAGAAATGGTACATATAACCCCTTTAAATTTAAAGAATGAGAGAGTAACAATATACAGTCATGGAAAAAATTATTCGACCACCCTTGTTTTCTTCAGTTTCTTGTTCGTTTTAATGCCTGGTACAACTAAAGATACATTTGTTTAAACAAATATAATGACAACAACAAAAATAGCTCATAAGAGTTTAATTTAAGAGCTGACATCAAGCTATTTTCCATGGTGTTTTTGTTGATAACCAAAATCACTTAAGTTCTTACATCAATAGCTATGGCATTGTACTGACAAAAACAGTGCTTTTAGGCATTCCATGTTTTCTTTTCTGTCTTTTTTAGTCACATGATACACACAGGAGTTAGTACTTGATTACGTAAACATTGTTTTTGATGACTTTTGATGTTCTAATATTTTTTTCCGGTACTGTAGTTAGCAACCTAGCTCTGAAAGCACAATGCCGCCAAAAAGAAACACCAGACTTCCAAAATGTCACAATAGTCACTTTTCCATTGACCCTCGAACTGTGCAAATATAACTTGCGCATAAAAATTTCCCTAATGGAAAAACAACAATTTTGCCAAAAGTCTCATTTTTCGATTAAAAGTTTTTGCACTGGCAAGAGGTGGTTTTTCAGGCGTAGCACAAATGGTATATCACGCAAAACTGCAATGGAAAGACCTTTTTTTTGCAACTAGAGTCAGGTGAATTAAAAAAATGGATGTTGACGGATGTTACAACAAGCGAAGAAGAGGAAACATGTCGCGGTATGTGTGGACACACCAGGAAAGCCAATCATTTTTTAATTTAGTACGAGATAGAGGGATAATATATAATAATAATGAATATATCTGCAAATCAACACCATATTTGCATTTGTCGCCATGTTTATGGAATGACTTCTCGTGTCATCTCGCGATAATAAATAAACAAATCATCGCATTTGTGGTTTAATGGAAAAAACCGACATTACACACTTCTGTTTTTTTGACATTTAGTAAATATCGGTAAAGTTTGGTCGTCATGTTGTAAATTGTGGACTGCTCTCTAAAGATATATCATCCAAACCTTGCATCAATATCAGACAGCCCTTTCAAGTGACGCCAAAATGAAAGATTTCACTTTGTTGCAATGTCTTGAGCTTTAAAGTTCTCAAAAGGAATGAAGACTACACAGGCTTTGAGTCCCGTGCTAAACCGACCTAGATCTGTCTTAATTAATGCATGTATAGCATATATAGCTCGTGTGAGTTTGAAAACTGCAGTTAAAAAAGTTCAACTGGCAGCTTTTTTAGAGTTTCCTGAATCTGCAGATATGATGCTATTATGATATCATGATGTGTTGTTTTCAGTGAACACAGACAGAGTAGGTATTACAGGTCAGGAGGGAGATGCAATTTGGTACCTTAAAATAGACCAGCCTTCTAAATGCACAGCGCTGTTACCTAAACCACATCCATGCTTGGCTCCTGAAACCAGGCAGCCCAAAATAGGACCTGTGGGCAAAATCAGCTGAATCTAAGAGGACCTAAAATAGGACCTGTGGGCAAAACTGGCTCCCCTCAAATGTGTTACACATAGTTTACAATCAGCTATTATTTAATTTCTTTAAGCTAAGCAACTTCTTACTTGAATTACAAAGCTGAGTTTTTATTAAACCTCTAAAATGTATGAAATTGTCAGCGTCTTGTGCACTCCTTAGTAGTGAACAGAATGTAGGCTCACTTAACTAAATTATGTATGCAAGTCACATTTAATATCTGTTATATTTAAAGATAAAGACAGAATCAAGCCTTAAAAAATGTGCAGCAATGTAATTTGAGTCCTAAAATAATCAATAGAAGCAGTTGCAGTATAAACCGCATGGAGCCATTAGTCTTAAACAGAAACATGAGGCCCAGAAAAGCCTCTTCATATTATTGATTTTAAATCAGTGTAAAGCGAGGCCCCTTGCGGCTCATTGCATTAATAAATGTGGTAATACGATACACCAGTGTAATCAGTGTAGTGTTGTAGTCAAGACCACCAAGTCACAGCCCAGATCTGAGTGTATCAAGACCGAGATGTGACCGAGACTTCGGGGGGTTGAGACCAAGTCAGGATCAAGACTGAAGCAGGGTGAGACCAGGTCAAGACTGAAACTTACAGATACACAGGAAGGCCTCGACACATTTTTTGTGTGAGTGACTAATGATTTCAACAGATAAATCCAAATTAGATTAGCAAATCTTTTTATCCAACAAAGTTAGTAAGGTGGAGTGCTTTACCTTGCTGACATGCTGGGGTGCTGCTACCAATTTTGGGCCTCCTGAAGCATAATCATTTTGGGCCCTTGCTACAAGAAAATGACTGGAAATTATCTATTAGAGCTGGGGGGGGACTGGTCTGTAATTGTCGGAGCAGTGCAAAGTGAAAGTGAAACTGAAGATGCTTTACTATTCCTCTAACTCTCCAGTGTTATGACTGGTAGTACGAGGTCTGAACCCAAATGCACGACCCACAGACAAAAATACAATGTAATTGTGTTCATTAAACACAGACAGAAAATACAGTTCACACAAAAAGGTTATGGGTGAGTCCTCAGTGAAACTGCTTCGTGGATTCGTCACGGCGTCCGAACCCGAATGAGTAAGCCCACAGCCTGGGTCGGGAGCACACGAGGGGAACCCGACTAGGGAAAAACAAAGGAGCGTCAGGAGACAGACCAGGTCATACACAGAGAGACAGGCAACAGGACATTGGGGAAAGGCAAACTCACGTACCGTTAATCCAGGCAAAAAGGTGGAACACGGGAGTGGATACTGAGGCAGAAGCACAGACAGGGGTCAGGCAAAAACTCTGGCGTCGAGGAAACAATCCAGGTCAAAAACAGACAGGCAGGCAGACAAACAGGATCTGAAGAAGCGCTGGTAAGTAGACACACAAAGGCAAATACGAACTGGCAACGAACAGGGGAAAACACAGGGCTTAAATACACAAAAGGGAGGGAAGACAATGAGACACAGGTGGAACAAATCAGGGCGGGGACAGGTAATCAGGAACAGGTGGAACAATCAGGGAAGGGAAGCAAAGACACCAGACATGACACAAGAGGAGAACTTAACAAAATAAAACATGAAATGACAGACAAGACAGACCAAACAGGCAGAAGTCCGGGGACTGATATGACATCCAGGCCCACTCTACTGCAGTATGGGCCCCTGGGAATGTTGGACCCCATGAATTTGTCATGTTCACCCCCACCCCCCCACCCCCCTTAACGGCGCCCCAGCTGACATGTGACATGAAACATGTCAGCAAGGTAAAACATTAATCCTTACTAACTTTGTCGGAAAAAAACAATCACTAATCTAATATAAGAAAAGCAACAAAATTAATATAATCTACTACAGATAAATCCAAACATCTACCAGATACTTAGATACATCTTGTCCTCTTGATTGAAACAACACTAAGACCAAGACTTTCAAAAAGTGGCCAAGACCAATCTCAAGTACTACAACACTAAAAGAGTGTTCAAAGACTTTTTTTTATGTAACACAGTATCAGTCCGTTCAGTCTAAACTTAAAAAGGCATACTGCTCATACAAAACACATCTTCCTCAAATAGAAAAATAAACTGCATCCTTTTGCATATTCAATAAATAATTCCTGCTCACGCTGTCAACCATTTTCTAAAAATAAATCACTCTATTGTTTTGAAAACAAATCTCTTCTATAGACTTCACTGCAAAGCACAAGACCTAACAAATTTGGCTGCTGTTGTTGCCAGGCAACAAATATAACCCCAGCTGTTAAACTGGCTTAGATTTTGTCAGATTCTAACCGGAGAAGTTTCATCCCTGATGGTTTAGCGTTTCCTTTGATTGTGGTCCTCACAGGCCTGAAGGTGACTCTGGAAGAAGAGGAAGGAGCAGAGATACAGGCCCAGACCACATGACTGACAGAGTGACTGGCTGGCTAGCTGCCTGTTTTCTCGCAGACTGTTGTTAAACTCAGTCAATCTTGGAGAATCCCAGTGCTGCCATCTGGGCTTAACTGGAGCTTCATCCTGGCAATGCCAACTGGCACAGATGGCACAAGGATACTATGTCATTTGTTAAAATATAAAGCTGACTACAGAAGAAGGAAGTAAAGCTGCAGGTGTCCCTTATATGTTTAGGTGTCTGTGGTTGGAGGAAGTGTTTAGATCCTTTAGTGTAAAGTGCAAGTACAAATAACACACTGGCAAGAAATTGTGAAAATTTTGGATTTCTTTTATGCATAGTATTTTAAGGCCTGTTTATGTTTTATGTTTTGCTTTTACTTAAAGTATGTTTGCATACTATGAAATGCATTATTATTAGTATGAATAATACCTTAATACTAACAGACTAGTAGAAAAGCAAAAGCGGTCACTGTGCAGTAAAGTATGGCTATGATATTATGGCTTACCTTTTGTGGATGTTACATTTTACTACTGTAGATATCTGAGAGTGTGCTGGGTTTTTTTAAGTTGAATTTATTGTTCCCAAATGGAAATTATTATTAAGCAGAATGCTTTTCCATACCTAAACCGTTACTTTGGTCAAGGGCACTGACAGACAGGAGAGTGTTTTTGATGGTGGGGTAAGGGCACATCTGAATGCACATTTCAACCACTTTATATGCTGTTTGATCTACTACAATGCATCACCGTTTTATAAGGTCATCACGTTTACATTTGTATCACCACCACTCTGTGAGAACCACATGTCTCAAGTAGCAGAGTAGTAGTATTAAGTAGCAGAAAATGGGAAAAATGCTGCAAAAGTACTTCAAATTTGTACCTACATGCAGCACTTGAATAAAAGTACTTAGTTACGTTCCACCACTGACAGCTGTTTGTAATGATGCACGCACTTCACCACTCACATAGGTGTTGTCACTTATTTTGGCTGATCACACCTGAACTCCAGCCTTAATACGGGTGTTTTGATGTCTTCTGACTACAGGTACCAATAATACTTTATTACCTTTATAGGCTGACTGTAGTATAAATAAACCCTGCTAATGGGACTTGGGCAAAACTAAAGAAGTCTAATGGGTGTAAATGCAATCAAGTTTAATTTGTCCCCATTATATCATCTTGCATTTATAGCGATCTGCCTTTATTTTAAATTGCCTGTTTTTGTGTGTTTTTTTTTTAATCTTGTAGTTATAGGCTATCCAGTATTGAATTAGATTATTGATACAGAGTTAATGTCCCATTTGCTGCTGAGTGGGACTTAGCAGTTTTGTTTCAAAGAATATTGTATAAGTGACAAAATATAAAAAAAGAATTGCATTAATATTTGTATTATCAGCCAACTATTTTGTCATTTTCATCATTAACAGTAAAATATATACTGTTGTCCATAAAGTTGGAATAAAATATTATGTCCTCTTCTCATGAAATGATTGTGACAATGTCATTTATTTTTGACAGATAAAGTGTTTGACAAAGAGTTTGTGGCAATATGGCCAAAAATGTTACATTAAAAATATTGATATCAGTGTACATTGAGAGTTATCACGATACATATTAGGTGGTTACTTCTTGTTCTACTTGTTTCAACACTGTTTTTGGTCCGTTTGAAACCAAATCATGGTGGTTGTAAACTATTCTGTGTTCAGAACATCAAAAAAACAGACGTAGAAAATGTAAAACAATGAATAGTCATAAAATACTTATGGACCATTTAAATAGGCATGCGTGAAATGAAGATAAACAGCAAAACACTGAAAGATTCGTAGTATTTTAGCTGGCAATAACCATAAATAAACCCAATGGACAAAAGAAATATAGACCCAAATGGTGATAATTTTTGGTTTTATCGCCCAGTACTAAGGATAAATGTAGATGTAGGCCTGGATATATCTGAATCAGGTTCTGCTCTGAGATGCTTTTAAGGAACACTGTTGCTATGCATTCATTCCTTTAATTATTGCGTTCCATATGTATGTTTTAGTATGCTGTTTTATGTATGGTTTTAACACGAAGTTTTATGTATGTTTTTAGTGTGGATGGATGGCTGAAATATCTTATAATTCTTAAATTTCTTGATTTTTTTTTTTTTTTTTTGTAACTTTTGCTTCTGCTGTCTTGGCCAGGAGACTCTTACAAAAGAGATTTTTAATGTCAACATTTGTGACTTATTTATTCCTGGTTAAAGAAAGGTTAGTAAAAATAACATAAATTCGAGTAATAATTAGGGCTGGGCAAGTTAACGCGTTATTACCGCGTTAACACATTCATTAAATAACGCCGACAATTTTTTAAATCTCACGTTAATGCCGCTTTATTCTAACTCATATTATTCTGCCTCTACTTGTGTGCGTGTAGTGATTAGCTCGGCAGATAGACAACAGGTTTCCCAAGAAAAGCCGGACGCCCAAAACTTCTCTCCAAATCTTTTACTTGAGACTCACTGTAAAACTGCAACATACATACAAAATATGTCTGAGTTCCGTTCATTGCCTTAGTACATTTACATGGCATTATACATTGAAATGAATGGGAAAAAGAACGCTAGCTCAATGCTAACTTGAATGGGAAAATCTATAGACACGCTAACGATTAGCATTCACAGATTACCTTAAGATTTACAACGTCTTTTTATCCAACAACAAAGGTTCACATCAGAGATATTTAATACTATTCATTCTTACAACAACTGAACATAAAATATTCACAGGCAAACATTTTTCGGGCCAAACAGAGTGAAAGAAACGTGCCTGTTAGTTCCTTCTTATTTCTGAAATGGCTACGGGAACACCAAAAGGACAAAACATACGTTAGTACAACTTATTCCGACCACTAGAGGGCCCCTTTTGCTTGCTTTGAACAACTGAACATCACATATTATTGAGCTTATCAGTATTAGTACTTACTAGTGGGCTTAAGACCCCTGTCAATCACTCACAACCGGAAATAAACTGGTGTGGACATAAACATGGAGAAAAGTAGCGATCTTTTAAATGGACATTTTCATTTTAAATGTCTTCAGACGGTTGGGTTGAGAAGGACAAAGTTGTTTGTAAGTACTGCAATGTGGAATTATTTTTTATCACCGGAGTACTTCCAGTCTGAAATATCACTTAACCCTTTCATGTATGAATTATGAGAATCTCAATCAAGATTTTTGTTCCTGAGTGTTTTTATTCCTCTTTAGGCATGAAAAAAACAATGCGATTGAAAATTATCTTCTGATCTTTTTTTTTTCTGAGTTCAACTCAGCTGGACACCATGTGTTTAATTTTTGAAGCAAAGAAATATATATTTACTGATATACTGTGTGAAAACTATGAAATAAAAACATTTTTAATACTGCTAATCTGATGTTTTCTCACATTTAATATACTCAAATTCTAGTCAGTACTCACTTCATGGAGATATAATATGCACCCCCCCCCCCCCCCCCCCCCATATAACTATGCAATTAATTGTGATTAATCGCAGAAATCCATGCAATTAATTGCGATTAAAATTTTTAATCGCTGCCCAGCACTAGTAATAATATACTATAGTTTTTAACATACTCTAATTCTTGTCAGTTCTCACTTCATGGAGATATAATATGCAAAAAAAACAAACAAACTGTTAATTGCAGTCTAATAACAATAACAAGCAACTGATTTACACTGAAACATGTTACTGCAGATCAGGTTTATCAAGAACAGCAAAGTTACGGTAATGGTATGAATTGCAGTGTATTATGGGATGGTGCATAAGCATCCACTGTTTTGGCTGATATGAAACTAAAACAACAAAACCCCTGAATATACAAGAGAACAGCTGTAGAATAGCTGTCCACTGTAGTGACCACTATGTATGAACGGGTTAAAGGCAATACACGCTGTTGATGCCAGCAAAAAAAACAACAAAACAAAACAAAAAAAACTCTCTGATAAATCGTGATTAATCGCAGAAATCCACGTGATTAATTGCGATTAAAAAATTTCATCGCTGCCCAGCACTAGTAATAATATACTATAGTTTAAAGGTGCGCCCAAGCCTTTTTAATGTTGTATGATCTTTCTGTAATATGGCTATTTGTGCCTGCACGAGGCTGATTTTCCTCTGTGGTAAAGATAGAGGTAGCATGGCAACAGTCTCAGGGACAAGTGTGTGTGTGTGTGTGTGTGTGTGTGTGTGTGTGTGTGTGTGTGTGTGATAAAAAAGACGACTTCCATGCTTCCTTTATCTTCTCCTCACACACACTCGTACACACCTGCACGACCCGGCCTACTACACACCTCTTGGACGCGCACACTTGCGCACGCGCAATCGCACCTTCCCCGGCGTCCTCGTTCCATCTTCATCCATCTCTCTCTCTCTCTCTCTCTCCCTCTCTCTCTCTCCTCCCTGCCTCTCCCTCTCTCTACGGGGGATAGATGGGAGGAGACGCTCCTGCTCAATGTGTTTTCCCTGCAGCGGGGTTTACGTTAACGGAGAAGAAGCAGAAGAAGAAGAGAAAGAAGGAGGAGGAGGAGGAAAAAGAAGAAGTAGAAGAAGGAGGAGAAAAGGGCACAGATTCGGTCACGGATCCGTTCGCCCGCTGCGCTTTTCATCCCTGCACACTGACCTTTTCCCTTTTTCCCTTTTTCCTTTTTTCCTTTCTCCGGTGTCTTGATTTCTTACATGGAGGCGGAGCGAGGCATATTCTAACCATCCTTCCCCAAACCCACCGGAGGAGATCTGACTCTGGATTTTAAACCACCACCACCACCACCACCACCGAATGAATGCATGAATGATCCACTGAAATGAAATGAACGCGCCTCCATCCCTCCTGCATCCCTCCCTCATCCCTTCCTCCGTAAAGATGCGGGTGCAGGTACCTGTCCTGGTTTCACACCGGCTCGGTTCGACCCGATCCCGGTAGACTGATCCTCATCCGGTTGCTGCGATCTCCAAAGGGGCCACCAGAGTGATTTTCTAAAAAAACCCGGATCCGCCACCAGCAGCCTGACAGATGGATAACTATTCTACTTTACAACGTAAGGACAACACAACAGCCTGTACCTGCTGCAGTATCTGTCATTTAGTTCCTGTCACTGAATGATAACTTACAGCCTATCGATCATTAGGTGGTCATCAGTGTCACCTTATTGCATTCTCATCACCAGAAACCTTTAACTGCTGCCATGCATGATAGCCTTTAAATTGCATTATAAGGTTAATCCAGGCCTTCTGTAATTTCCCAATGCATTTATCATGATCATTAATAATTTACATGCTACTATGTGCAAGAAATTCTGCAACATCTTTTAAATATTTGCACCATTCTGCCAGTGTAGCCTCTGCCTACTGCATGATCTTTTTTTTTTGAGTTCTGTCTAAATCTACCATGATCCCCAGGTCCTTCTAATCTACGTGATGAGCTAATGAAACAGCCATGACTGCAGAAAGAGAAGGGAAAAGAATGGGAAGGGAGGGGGGGTGATGATATATGATGCACTGTCATATACCCTCCTGTCATGACATTTAGCCCCCAGCATTTCTGCCATGATAGCTTCATGGTTTCATGAAGCTATCATGCATTCCGCACATGAACACACACCTGTTCAGTTTGTGCTATTTTGCAGCTTATTAGCCTATCTCACCCATTAGTTATCTGTATCAGTCTGTGGTGATTGTTACATGACAAAAGCCTGTAAAGCATTCAGGTTAAAGAATTTATTGCTGCCGCTCAAGCTGTTTGTTATGGATATATGTGTTGTAATTTGTTGTGCAGTCTTATTTTGGAGGTACCTTATATTGAATAGTGCATAAATGGTAGCATATGTCGTTCTCTTTTGCAGAGCATTAAAGCATGTAAAAAAAAAGACTTCTCTAATCAAAGGGAATATTTAATTACAGTCTTCAATGCAGCATATTTCAAAGCTCTTCTGTCTGATGCCTCTTAGTTGGGTTCTATTAATACAGCAGGGATCCATATAGAAGCTGCTGCTAAAAGCTGTGTTTTGTATAATTTTGCATACAGCCTATAATATGTGTTTTTTTTTTTTTTTTTTTAGCAAGATCTCTTTCCTTTTGTATGTTCATGTTTCTATTTGTACTATGACAACCATATATTCCTTTGTACATCACAAGCCCTTGTGTTACCCTAAATAATTGATTCTACAGTCACTTTTTTGAGAATCTCAGGTCGATTTTACACCAAATCTTCATTTACAACCATTATTTCATGAGGTTAAATAAAACACATGTGGTTTGGAGTAGTTTTGTACTGTTAATAATAGCGTACTTTGCTTTTTGCATAGATTAAATGCTTCTTTCTTGTCTCAGGTCAATCCATTTGTATGTGAGAAGAAAGCATGAAGTAGAAGTGGAAGCGAGAGGGAGAAATTACTGATCGTTTTTAATTTAGCCAGTTGTCACTGTTGATATTCAGGTCACACAGCTGCATCAGTCTTCGTATGCAATCATGTCATCATGTGCTTTCCAGTGAAACTACATACTGCACTAGTTTTAGTCTAAGTATAGATGCTCTGGCTTGTCTCAGGCTACATCCACGCTAACACTTTTCTCTTTTTATATGATTCGTGTCCACAGTTTTAGGAGACTTTTGGAAATGCTCTTGACCCTGCTTTAAGTTGAAAATGTATTTGTGTTGTAATGCAGACAGACAAGAATTGAATCTCTTGGAGACGATTAGATGTACACGATTCACTGCTGTTTGATTTGTCATGCCATGTCATGGGATCATTTCTTGAGGAAAGCAAATCTTGACTGTCAGCTGTGAAGTCTACATGGATACTGAATTACAGATGTTTCCGCAGCTGTTGGGCAGTTAAGTCTGCGTCTTTATCATATTACTACCGACAACATTCACAGCAGCTGTTATTCAAGCAATTTAAGACTATTTCTGTGTCCAGCGGTGCTTTCAGCTCCTTCAAGTCATGTGATCTGCATTTCAGGCATGTTAGATTATCTTCAGTTTAATTCCTAAACTTCAAGCTCTTGCTCTCATTTTCAGTTCAGAATGTCTTTTTAAAATGAGAATGTATTAGTGTGGATGTAGCCCAAGTCCTCACTGTCAGTCTAAATTAAGCCCCTTCAATGTTAAGTGTAATGTAAGAGGATTCCAAGACACGATAAGTGCATTTACATTTTCTCTTCCGACAGAGCAAAACTTGCATGCACTTCTCTCCCATCGCTCCACTATAGATCTGACAGGACACTGCTGCTGCTGATGCTGCCGGTTGCTTAGTGACTGTATCCATGGAACCGGCTCCCATCGTCATGGTGATGGGCCAAGGGAAATAGACCTAGTGAGGGAAAGGGGAAAGAGATACCAGTATCTGCAGTGTGTATGATGATAATGATGCTGATGAATTGTGATATTGCTATGGGTGATGAGTTTTAAGGGGGTTGCTAATGTGATATCTCTGTGTTGTCAGCTGAGATGATGGCTGTAATGAAGTTGGGAATGTGGAAGAGATGTAGAGAACAGGCTTCTACAGTATATACTTTGCAGTCTGAAATCATTCTTTATCATATCTTATTATTTTCAGTATATGATTAAAAATATTGGTGGTGGTGGTGGAGATTTGGAGTGCAACAGTGCAAGAAAAAAACAGTTAATGATGGAACATACTAGACTTATTGCCAGAAGGTGATGGCTGAAGTGGTTCGAAAAGTTGCCATGGATGTTTAGACATTTTTACAATTATTGTCTCTACAATTAATTGTTAGAAGCATGGTATAAGCTATCCAGAGCTTTTAAAGCAACCTCTCCATCCTTCAGGACTTTACATAGATTATGACTTGGGGCAGTGTTTGTGTATAATACCGTAGATTATTGTTGCATTTTCTCAAAACTACCAAATCCAAACGTTAGGAAACATTTGCAGGATTTTTATCGAAGCACACTACAGTGGAAGAGAAGAAGGAGGAGGACAGAAGCATTATCCTCTTTGTCACAGCACGTACTGTACTGTAGGTTCACACAGGCTGCATGTAACAGCTCCAAACTGGTCTCCGCGAGGATAAATTTATCTCAGTCCTTTTTGTTCCTTGTAATGGTTTAAAGCGCTTTTGGTGTCACTGTGAGTACAGATTCATATGGGAGCATCCGTTTTATGCCTCCCGTCTCGATGGCAGTGTTGCCATGGTTGCATCATGCACATTGTTCTCTAAAAGGTGACATAATGTTAAGGCCAAAACGAGAATGAGAGAAATCTTAAGGAGAAATATATAAGGTTCTAAATGCAGTGGCATTTTTTTTTAAAGGCGGTTACTTTTCATAGTCTACACACATGGGCTGTTAAAGTGGATAACACTGGTTAAAAACTTGAGTTATGCTGAAAATATTAGTGGATTAAGTAATTAAAAGCTCAATTTATTCATAAATAATAAAGTAATAAGTAAAATATGTACATGACCTATGTCGGTGTTTCATTTAATGTTCAGCATTACTTGTAACTACCTCAGTATGCAAATATATGTCACAACAGAAATCAAACTATTCATCTGTAAATGTGATTTCTGAGTCACATAACAATTTCAACAATTTTTCCATCAATAGTGGTGAAAACAACAACTCACATGATCCCACACTGCATCTACTACATCTTTTATTGTATAGATTGAAAGACCTTTATCAGCAAAAATTGCGTGCATTTAATACTTTAAATTATTTACATGCAAACATCAAACACTGCAGCATTCCTAGATTTATTTATTTATTTTTTGTTTATGAAATGTGATTAAAAAATGGTATTTTAAAGGTGTCACTTTGAGGAAGAAGACCGTGCAAAAGGCTGATTTTTGTATTGTGGACAAATTGAGATGTTGTTTGTGCAGCCTTGTGCCTTAAAGGAGCCCTTAGTCAGTTTTCTTGCTGCGTTCACTGCTTTTGAGTGGTAGCTAAAATTATACCCTAAAGTGCAAAATGGCAGTCGCAGCCGTGTCATGTGACTTCTTGGGCTCAATGTCAAGATCTGGTGTCACAGCTGTGTACCACCAGGCGTTTTTTGTCATCTAGTGATGGGACAGGTTGTGAAGCCCCTGATATGTCTGTCTCAACGAAATGCTTCATCTGTTGTGACAGCTACAAGAACACTAAAGAGGATGACCCGACACTGGAAGGAGAGAAAGTCAAATCAGGATATGGAAAAGCAGGATGTGCCAAGTTTAGAGTGTCTTTAAGGTTGTTGGAAAGAGGACAGTGGCATGGCAGCATATGAACATCCAGTATATGATTCAGAGCTGAAAATTGAATGAACATCTGTTACAGTGCACATAAAATTGTTGCAGTGCTTTTTGGGCTTAGTAACTCTTTGGTGAAACCATAGGTAATATGGCAGTAATTAAACAACTTAGCAGGACTGTTACAAGGTGTTTCACACTAAACTGGACTCAGTGTGTGTGGAGAGCAGAGTCTTTCACACTTGTCCAGTGTCGTCAGTGTGACCCCAGTGTGTGTTTTTCTGCTGAATGCGCTATGTTTTGTGTGTGTACCTGTGTATGCAGTTTTATCCCCCACTATGTTGCCTCCATGTTTCCTGCTTGCTCAGATGCAGCCAAGTGGGAGTTGACCTAGAAGAAGTTTTTCAACCTTTTAGTGACCCATTTTAGATTTCCATTTCTTTTGTTACAGAGGCTGCGTCTTAGAGTCAATCTAAGATTCTGTGGTCAGTATAGATGTACATATGCACATAAAAATGAAAGAGACGTTTAAAGATCACATTTATGTACATTTATTTAAAGGGGTCGTATTTTGCTAAACCCACTTTTATTAGTCTTTGGTACATTTATTTGTGTATTCAGGGACTCTAATTGTTGAAAAAGTTTGAATTTGAACCCTCCAGGTGCTGCAAAGCTATCTTTATATTCATTTTGGCAAAAATTTAGTGGATTTCTACAACTTGTTTCAATTCTTTCTTAATTTGTTATATCTATAACTAGCTACATCACAACATTTGCACATACAGGGTGGGGAAGCAAAATTTACAATGAACATTTAGTTGTTTTTTCTCAGCAGGCACTACGTCAATTGTTTTGAAACCAAACATATATTGATGTCATAATCATACCTAACACTATTATCCATACCTTTTCAGAAACTTTTGCCCATATGAGTAATCAGGAAAGCAAACGTCAAAGAGTGTGTGATTTGCTGAATGCACTCGTCACACCAAAGGAGATTTCAAAAATAGTTGGAGTGTCCATAACTGGTTTATAGACTGTTTATAATGTAGAGAAGAGAATGACTATGAGCAAAACTATTAGGAGAAAGTCTGGAAGATACTATTAAAGAAGAATGGGAGAAGTTGTCACCCGAATATTTGAGGAACACTTGCGCAAGTTTCAGGAAGCGTGTGAAGGCAGTTATTGAGAAAGAAGGAGGACACATAGAATAAAAACATTTTCTACTATGTCAATTTTCTTGTGGCAAATAAATTCTCATGACTTTCAATAAACTAATTGGTCATACACTGTCTTTCAATCCATGCCTCAAAATATTATAAATTTTGCTTCCCCACCCTGTATAAGGTCAAGACTTCCGACAAACATTTCTCAAAGTACGACATAATTGTTTGTCAGCACCAGCGGTTGTAGTAAAAACTGAAAATATGTCCAAACTTTGAGCCGATTACCTAAAATATTCAGTTGTTGGTTGAACGGGACAGAGCAGCACAGCCAACAACCTGGAGGGGGTGGGGCATGAAGTGGCTCATTTGCATTTAAAGGGCCAGTGCTCAAAATGACCTTTCTGGTGTCATTACTAAGAAATAGGGTTGAAGATGGACCTGTGGAGTTGAATTACTGAAGAATTCAGACCCAAGTATAGCATTTACAGTTTATGTAGACCACAGGGAAATGTTTTAAAATGCATAATTCCATTTAAAAAAAGCAAAATATCACTCCTTTAAAACTTATTACATTTTAGATGCTCATCCAGAAATATGAGTAAAGCGAACCAACTCTAGAAACTCATTTTCAAACTTTCAGTTGTATTTACTCTGATCATTTGTTGAGTAGTACAGTTGGACTGTCTACCCCTTTTGTTTAGCTTGTTGTCATACAGAAAAATTCAAGTGAGACAGATAGAGTTTGGTTAGATTAGTCTGTGAAGGGGCAAGGAAATTAAATACATGAAGGACACATTGCTTTCTGTTTTATACCTCTCAGTGGTCTGGATTTCCTCTGTAGAGGTTTCAACCACCTCTGATGTTAGGATGATGTGGCTTTTCTCAAATTTCTGATTATCCAAACCAACTGAGTATTTCCTAGAGAGTTTCTGGATGCAGTGTGTGACAGTCCCCCAGGAGAGGAGTGTAGCAGATGGGTCTGTCTGCTGTCCTGCACTCGCTGGTCCACGTGTTGCCGTGGGCAACCCAGGCTCCTCTCCTCATAATGGGACAAAGACCTGAATGTGAGCCTCTGGTCTGAGCTTCTCACTAGTTGGATTGGATTGTATAAGGACGCTTGAATATAAGACCTGCAGTGATTGAGAGGAAGACAGTGAGCGACCCTCAGGCCTCTGTTACACTCTTTAAAATCCTCTCATCCGTTTCAGATTTGCAGCATTTAACATGGAGGTAATACGAATCACACCGAGTCTATTAATAATGGCCATCTCACTGCACCAAAAATAACCACAACCTCTACTAATGAAAGAGTACACGGAAGACAGAATAAAAAGCAGAATGTTTGCCTACTGAGAAATACTTACATTAGGAAACCTTTAATTTCAGTGAACATGTAGTTAATAATTAGTGGCATCTTTGCTTGGAATCAGATTGTTCTACATGGAATAAAATGGCAGGAAAGTTTTTTTTTTTTTTTTACAGCTTTGATTATGTTATAATGTTCAAGTTGAGGGAAAAACTTTCAGAAAAGTAGTAGAGCGGAACAAAGAGGCACAGAAGAACGGGAGAGTAATCTCTGTAAGTCGACAGCAGCTGCCTCCTGTCCTACACTGTCTGTCTCCACTCAGCTGTCATTGGTTATCAGACAGGAAGAGGCAGAGATGGCTCGTCTCAGGGTATGCTGGGTTTCTCTGCTCTTTGGCATTTTGTCTCGCTCTCTTTTAAAGTTGAAAGAAACAGCATTTGTCAAACTTCTGACTTTCACAGGTTATCTGAGCATGCTTAAGACACACAATAAAGGTTCTAATAAAAGACAAGCACATAAGCCTGCTGAAGTAAGACAACAATAATAATAATGGATTAGATTTATATAGTGCTTTTCTATTATTGCATACTCAAAGAGTGTACATTGGATGCATTAATTCACTGGTAAACTACATCTTTAACCACAGCTGCAGACCTCTCCGACCACCAAACATTCATACACTAGTGTGAGTAGCACTAGCATAATGTGTGTCTTCTCCATGACTAGGACAAAGCAGGATTTGAACCGCCAACCCTCTGATTATTGGACAACCCACTCTACCTCCTGAACTACAGCTCCCTTAAAATTAATTTTTCATTGAACATGTAGCTATACAGGCTTATTTGCAACCATATAGCCATCCTAATAATAATTAAAAAAAAAAATCGAATTAATCCTGAAATCTATTCAAAAGACACAACAAACAAGATTATTAAGTTTTTCAGATTTAGAATTAGCCTTTTGAACTTTAGCATAATGAGGATCACAGTGGGCTGGGCCACCAAAATCATTCAATGGGGGGAGGGAGCAGAAATATCTATCATGGTGTCATGCAAATGTAACATCAGATGGATGGACAATCAACAACATGGTGCAACAATACCACTTAAGTCCATTATCAAGAAAGGCTTTGTGCTTTCTGCTATTTCATGAAAGTAAGATCTAAAATTTGATCAGACCAGCCTTGAAAAAGGTCTTAAATGTGACCTCCTTAAACCTCTAAATACCCGGACCTATAGGTAGAATTGGTGATGGGAATAACTTCTGGAACAAAACCATTTTCATTCTGTTCTGTTCTATATTTGTCAAATGGATTTCATTATTCAAGGTTTTGTTTTTTTTTTTTCTTTCTGAAAATCATGAAACATAGGCCCTACCTAAATTGCAAAATTGAGATTCTACCTCTGGAGTCCTTTCTTGCTCAACAAAATTGCACAATGCAACCGGTTTGCTTCTTGTAATATACTACCTGTGACTGCATTTCTCCAGTATAGTGTGTAATTTTAAGAAAGGAAGAATATTTTGGAATCAGGTTTTGGTTTGTGTTCATGTTGGCAGAAATCAGTTGATTAAAATCATAAATTGTCAATAACATTGAAAAAAATAAATAAATGGAGCTTTAATTTTTTTGGCCATCTTGCCCAGCTCCAGTGTCTGTCCGGTAAACTTTATACCTCCACTGTCAAATAAGTTTAATAGTGCATGTAAAACTTAAGAGCAACTTATTGGGTCACAATTTTCCAACTTTTAAAATGAGTGATGTTTTTCTTTGCCTTTATGGTAATTACAAGGTGAACAGATAGCCTACACACAGAAAGGGAATTATATGGAAATAATACTGATATACTGTATAATATCCAGGTGAATAAAGACAGTTATCACAATTATATAAAATGGATGGCGATTATGTAATTATTATGACCAACCTTGTTTAACCCAGTCTCATGTTGTCAGTTCTATCTTCACACTTCATTAGATCTGAGAATACCAGCTGAAATAGCTGCCCAATGGCAGCATTATACCAACACAGTGCATTCTGTCCTCACTGGACCAGACGGGCACCAGTTGTCTTTTATTGAGCAGTCTGGTTAAGATGTGAAACACCAATCTCAAGTATTTCATTTAGAGTTGGTCTTGATCAAGTTGATTCAATAAAAGCAGGAATATCATAGGGTGTCTGATATTAAAAGAGGACAGTTTTCAAACAAAACAAACCCTGACTCTTTTTTTTTGGCACATAGCCTCACAATTTCTGTCAAAGCTCAGTTATTGTTCCTATATATTTTGCTAGATGGCATTCAGCTGACTGGCCTTTTAGTGTATGTGTCTGTGTGTGTATGGACGTGTTTTTATTAAATCAGCTTCCACATCTTTGGATTAGATGTATTTGATTCTGGTGTAACTCCTTAAATCAATCAGATTCAATCAAGTTGTATTTATATAGTGAAAAATCATAACAAAAGTTATCTCATGACACTTTACCTTTACTTTTACTTTATCTTGATACTCGAAACCAGACTCTCAAGCTGACTTGAATGACTTACATGACCTCTCAAAGTGACTGAGCCATAGCTGGTCTTATTTTAGCCCTAGTAAAATCAGAGTCATCAGCGTATTGGTTTTTATTTTCATTCCTTCCCCGATACACACTGTTTTTGTTCTGAAGATAAATGAGAGTGAAAGCACACATCCTTGTGGGGATGCACCAGAGGAGCAAACCAAGTTGTACAGAATTAAATTTACTCTTCTTTGTGTCCTGTTGAATCCAGCCAAAAAGACAAATTGCCCTAATCACCTACTGGTTAAGATGTAAGGAAGTTTACTGTTTAATATTTACAGCCACAAAGCAATGCATATTAGCATCTAAAAAGCCATGCAACGGCATATGATAATGTTTCTTCTTGGACAATATCCTCCTTTGTATTCTCGGTATATTGGACTGTATTAGTAGTAGCAATCAGGGATGGTTGACCAGTTTACTACAGCGGATGACCCATTGTCTTTGCCTGGTTTGAGCCACTCCCATCAGGACCAGAAGAGGAAATGGAGACTTGGCACCATGCCACTTCCTTTTAGGCTCAGCGGAAGAAAATGATTTTCCGTCCTCCCTTTAGTAGCAGTCAATAATTAATGCTAAAAACTTTGACAGTCAAAAAGAATGATAAAACTCTGCATTTAAGATCAGCTATGGCCACTGAAGAAACATTCAGAGTGATACAATTTTGTTATTCAAGACATATTTTTCCTCCAAATAGAAGAAACAGAGTCTCACAAGTAACAGCGGTGATTAAAATTTTATATGACAGATACTTGATGCAGCAAAAGTTCAACAAATACCATTGAAACAGCAGTGTGTGTGTGTGTGTGTGTGTGTGTGTGAGTGAGAGATTATTTGGCATATAATTGCAGTTGCATATTGAAACTTATTGAATAACCCTCCTTTTCCATGTGAGTAAGAGCTGGTAGTTAGTGTCCCTTTGTCATAAAACTGCTAGAGCCAGTGTTTGATTTGTCCTGCCCTGCTCTGCAAACATGGAAGTCGACCATGGTTACAGGGGATAATGCAATAATAAAACATGATTTCAACCACTCTGTTCAGTTTCTACTAATAGAGTCCACAGCAGGTGAAGCCGAGACAGATGCCCATCCTCTATGAATGTGAAATAATCATGATATCGCAGCAGGAAACTTTGAGAAACTTCATTTGATAATTGTTCTTAGAGGGTTCAGTTTTACACACAGCATATTTGCAGCACAACATGCTGCAAATATGTCACAAAGGGACACATAATTACAATATCACTAAATGTGATAATTATCCTGACATTACCAGTTAAATGGGACACACCTGCAAAACAAATTCTCTTCTGTAATCTATTTACTGACTCTCTTACCAGTAAATCTTTGTAAATTTAATTCATATAAAACAATGTACTCAAAGTGCATGTTTAAGTTTTTTTCCGTCAGGTTTTGGTCGGAATAATTGTAACCATAGTAATGATATTTTCACTTATTAACGCATAAAGACCAAAATCATCTACTGATATAAAATGTTTAATAACCTCTGAACCAGTAAACCTATAAATATGTTGAAATAATTGATGTAAAATGCAGTTTTTTTTATCTTTTCATGGTCATCAGATATGACCCATTTGGACGTTCAGAGGCTCTGTAGTTGCCGTGGAAACACTGTCATCTTCTACAACATTGATTCACTAGTAAAACCCATGGACTTTGATCATTACAGTGGATGGACACACTTGTTTTATGTTTAGTTAATGATATATTTTGCTGAAGAAGTGACTTTTCTTCAGTTTTCTCAGTTTCTGATATCATCACCTTTGGATTTACTCTGAGCTTTTATGAACATCTATAGAAAAATACTTGATTTTCACTGAAGAAATGCAAAATAAAAAGGATAATATTATAATAAACAGTGATAAATCACTTAAGAAAGAGGTAATATAAAGAAAAATGTATTTGTGGACTGCCACAAAAGTAATACTGGGTCTTTATGGGTTAAAGATGTGACAAAATAGCTTCATATTTACACACCTGCAAGTGTGGAACAGTCTTAGCATTTATTGTAAATAATGTTTAAGGTCACGAAAGTCCAATATTGACTTTTCACCACCTCACATACTCATACATATACAAATCCACAGCTGTTCAGTGCTCCACTATGTTCACTGGCATGCCCATCAGTCTGTCTGTGGCTTGTATACACTGGGTTTATGTGGGCTTTCCTGTGTCTGCTGCATCTAAAACAAAGCTGATGAAATCGTGACGTGAACTAAAACAGGCCGGATAAGAGCGGAAAAATTACAGCAGTACCTTGGTATTTCTTCACATTACATTACATCCCCTTTCGTAATGTCGCTAGTATTGATATAAATATGTTCATTCATGTTCCATTTAGGTGATCACACATAATTCACCCGTGGATCCTGAATGCATCTGATACCTACAGGGTGGGGAAGCAAAATTTACAATATTTTGAGGCAGGGATTGAAAGACAGTGTATGACCAATTAGTTTATTGAAAGTCATGAGAATTTATTTGCCACAAGAAAATTGACATAATGGAAAATGTTTTTATTCTATGTGTCCTCCTTCTTTCTCAATAACTACCTTCACACGCTTCCTGAAACTTGCGCAAGTGTTCCTCAAATATTCGGGTGACAACTTCTCCCATTCTTTACTAGTATCTTTAAGAAAGTCGACATTGCTGTGTGATGTTCTATTGGTAGCATGTTCTAAAACACCCCAAATAGCAGAATCCAGAGGGTTTAGATCTGGGCTAGAAGGCGGCCATAACATGATTCCCAAAAACTGCTAAAGTTGGATTTGCAGAAATCTTGTATTTTTCTAGCTGTGTGGGCTGGAGCACCATCCTGTGTCCATACATAATTTCCATCTGGGTAGTTTGCTTTAAGCCATGGCAATACCTGGTATCTGGATGGATTTGGTTGGATCCTTTAGGATTTTGGATTTGAGAGCTTTAATAAAAGCTTTGGTACGTTTTTTGTTGCTTCCTCCATTTCCAGACTTTCTCGTAATAGTTTTGCTCATAGTCATTCTCTTCTTTACATTATAAACAGTCTTTATGGACACTCCAACTATTTTTGAAATCTCCTTTGGTGTGACGAGTGCATTCAGCAAATCACACACTCTTTGACGTTTTCTTTCCTGATTACTCATATGGGCAAAAGTTTCTGAAAGGTATGGATAATAGTGTTAGGTATGATTATGACATCAATATATGTTTGGTTTCAAAACAATTGACGTAGTGCCTGCTGAGAAAAAACAACTAAATGTTCATTGTAAATTTTGCTTCCCCACCTTGTATAGTACAGCTGTCAACTTGTTTTTGGTTTTTTTGCTGCAGTTTCAACTAAACATGGTGAACAGATGGTGGACTAGTTGATGAGGTGCCTTTAGAAATATAGTATATCCACACAGCAATGTCACAGTTAACTGTTATTATAAAAAACAGAAATGGTTAAAGCAGTTCAAAGCAGGTCTAAGTTGGCATTAATATCAGAGTTGCACTGTCCATTGGTTAGTTAATGAACTGAGTTTTAAAAGTGGCACTGATAGAATATTTTTCCCAGATGTTTTATATGCAGAGGCCTGTCACCATTATTACATAATCACCATATTGCAGTATTGTTGGAGCTAACTGCAGTAATTTATTTCTGATTCATCTGTTCACTGCTAAAATAAAAAGAAAAATCTCATCGCTATGTCTACATCATTTTCAGTATCAGTACTTTCTTTGAACGCTACAACAGTAGGCTCTGTTTATTTAAGCTATTTATGTTAAATTGGTCCCATTTTTATTTGCGCAAAGCCTAAAAAGCAGGTAAGCACTGATGTATGAGATGGATATATTTATTAATGTATTTGCTCTGCTCTTAGTTCCTTGTACACATAAAAAGTTTTGTTTTTTCTTCTGCTCGAAACAAATGAATGACATCAGTATCAGTTGATATTTGCTGGTGTTGGACAATATTGGAATATCGACATATAAGATGATGGCATTGGTTGATTTATTTGTCGTGTTATGTTATGATTACTTTATTTTTTCCATAAATTTTTACACTTGACTCTGTATTTATTTTTAATATAATGTGCTGATGGGCTGAGAGACTTTAGAATAGTATCTATTTTATATTAATACAATGAAGATTTTTTGATTAATTGGGGATAAGTATGACAAAAACAAAATAAAGAAACAGAAAGTTACATGAAATATCAGTATCAGCCTGAAGTTTTATCACCATGCGTCCCTACAAAAAGCAAACTTTTTTTTAAATTTTTTTTGAGATTTGACTTTATTTTCACAGAATCTTCTAGTGTTTGACTGACACTGTTTTAATGACATCATTTTGTGCCTGATTTTTCTTTCTGCTATAATCTCAGTGTAGTTTACTTTCATTCATTCATTTATTTATTTTTGAGCAGAAGAAAAAAATTTAACATTTTTTGTGTACAAGGAACGAATAACATAATTTTATTTTTTGGGCTCCAGGATAAATAAATTCTAACTAAAATGTCTATATTGTGACATTATATGTAGAAATCCATCATGAAGGAATGTCGATCCGTTAGTCGTAGATGTCTGGGAACTGCAGGTCTGCAATAGAGTAATAGTTTTCAAAAATAGCATTCAGTATTTTTGGAATTAAAATGACTAGTCCAGTCTATCGCCGTCCTTTTTGGCTTCTGCTTCCCTGAACGACACAAGTCATGTGACGTCTGGAGCTCTGTAGGTAGCAGAAGACAAGTCAGCCTTTGACAAAAGCACAGGTGTTCGCTGTAACCTCCATGATGGCAGTTATTCAGTGAGTCCTGACAGTAGGACAGTGAGCCAGCATGTGAATCAGAATCCACCCATCGCTCATTTTATTATTCACATCTACGCTTTTCTCTTCATGTGTCAAAATATCTTCTGTAGAAAAGTTTAGTTATTAATTCCTCCTACACTTTTCTTGCTATGACAAGTCAAAGTGTCTGTGAGGAGAAAAAAAAAGGTCTGATATTCTGTTTTGATGTCAAAAGGAAAGGCAGGTTTAGACTAGACTACACAAAACGTACTGCTTTACAGTAGGATATGGCATTGGAATCTTGAGTTTTAGGACCATATGTCGTTAGCTTTGACTCTCAGCATAAAATGTTACCAAATTTACTATACTTTTTTAAAGGGGTCATAATTTGCTAAACCCACTTTTATTGGTCTTTGGTACATTTATTTTTCTCAGGTGGAGGAGTTCAAGTGTCTCTGGATCTTATTCACGAGTGCGGGTAGGATAGAGCAGGAGGTCGACAGGTGGATTGGGGCGGGGTCTGCAGTGATGCGGACGCTAAACCGGTCCGTTGTGGTGAAGAGGGAGCTAAGCCTAAAAGCGAAACGCTCGATTTACCGGTCGATCTACGTTCTGATCCTCACCTATGGTCATGAGCTCTGGGTAATGACTGAAAGAATGAGTAGAGCCTCAGCTCCTCTATGTCGACTGGAGCCAGTTGAGGTGGTTCGGGCATCTAGTGATGATGCCTCCTGGACGCCTCCCTGGGGAGGTGTTTCGGGCATGTCCATCCAGGAGGAGACCTCGGGGCCGACCCAGGACACACTGGAGGGATTAAATCTCTCGGCTGGCCTGGGAACACCTCAAGATTCCCCCGGAAGAGCTGGTGGAAGTGGCTGGGGAGAGGGTTGTCTGGGCTTCTTGCTGAGGCTGCCTCCCCCACGACCCAGACCCGGATAAGTGGATGAAGACAAGTACGAGTACATTTATTTGTGTATTTGGACCCTAATAGTTTAAAAAGTTTGAATTTGAACCCACCAGGTGCTGCAAAGCTATCTTTATATTCATTTGTGGAAAAATCGAGTGGATTTCTGCAACCCATTTTAATTCCTGCTTAATTTGTTACGTCTCTATCTTGTTACGTTACGACATTTGCACATATGAGGTCAAGACTTCTGACGAACATTTCTCTGAGTACGACATAATTGTTTATCAGCAACAGCGGTTGTAGTCCATACTGAAAATATGTCCAAACTTTGAGCCGATTACCGAAAATGTTCAGTTGTTGGTTGAACGGGACAGAGCTGCACAGTCAACAACCCGGAGGGGGTGTGGCCTGAAGTGCCTCATGTGCATTTAAAGGGCCAGCGCTCAAAACGACCTTTCTGGTGTCATGACTCAGAAATAGGGTTGAAGATGGACCTGTGGAGTTGAATTAATGAAGAATTCAGACCCAAGTATAGCATTTACAGTTTATGTCGACCACAGGGAAATGTTTCAAAATACATAACTTCATTTAAAAACAGCATAATATCATTCCTTTAAAGGAAACTGAAACACTCACAGCTTCACTGATAATTTACTGTCATTTGGAGTGGTTGTCTGATGAATTATTTCATTTATTCATGACTTCATCTTTTGGATTAGCTGTGTTTGCTAATTTTGTTTGACAGTGTTTTTTCTCTGCATCTGAGCAAAGTCCCCAGGCTGCCTGTCCGCACCGATGTGTGCTGAATGTTAATAGACCGCTCCTCCTCTGCACGTGACCGAGGGCAGACCTCAGACCACGAATGTGTGTACGTGTGTGTGTCTGTGTCTGCGTGCACTATATAGGCCTACATGTATACTGTGTCACTAGTATGTGTGAATCCATCCATGCATGTGTCCAAATGCACTTAGTGTGTGGAGCTGCATGGGACCGCAACAACTGAGTGCGTGTTTGAAAGAGCAGGGGGGGGATTGCTGACTATGGTAGTTCTAGTTACAACACTGTTGAAGAACCAGCTCTGAAAATCCATCGCTTCGATCACCTTACTCATTTGTGTGTGTGTGTCAATTTAAGCTCGGGTGCTTAATGCATCATTGACTCTCTCCTTCTTCAGCTTTTTCTTACCCTCTACATTTCTCTCCTCCTCTTGTTGACTGTCTGGCTTTGTTGCAGTGTCAGTTTATGTAGGCCAGCTCCCACAGGTCTTATGGGCTCTATAGGTGTCCATAGGACTGCCTGTATGGCAGCTGTAGCTGAGCAGCTTGTTCTCCCAGCTTAAACATGCAGTCGGCAGGGCTGATTAGCAATTTAACACAACCTGTCGACACGTGAATCTACTTAAGATGCTGTTACTGCATAGATAGTTCTCTGGTGCATTGCTCTTTATGCGTCTTTTACAATTAAGGTAGAGTGGTTTCACTTCTGTAACGAGTGCCATTAGGGATTAAGGGTCAACCATTTGTTTTGTTTGGTTTGGTTTTCAGAGCCAGTATTGATCAAGTTGGCCAATTTGGAACATTTTCAGAATAAATGAAAAATGATTGTGTTAATGTTTAGAGTAACTTCAACATAAAGGTTTGCTGAAGTGTGTTGAGATTGACTGTCAAATAAAAAAAAACAAAAGTTTAAAACAACAGTTTAACAATGTTATATTGGAAGTGACCAAAGATTAATGACTCCTCTTGGGCTGAATGGAGGGAGAAAATAGTCTCTGATTGCCACAAATATGAATATAATGCATGCTTTAAACTACACGCAAATACCAAGAAATTTCATTTATGTAAAACAATTTACAAATGCTAATAAATGGTATTGTTTTATAGTAATTCATCTTTATGTATCCTTTATTTTGCATATTTATTTAACAGAATTTGACAGAATTTTTATTTCAGCTTCAAAGATCTTGTCACATTGTTTTTACATATCATTCTACATTATTTTCTAATGCTATTTTTTAAATATCATATATTGTTAAATGTATGTGTGCAAAGTGTGCAGTGACTGATCACTTTAGATTCTGTCACATGTGACTCCAGTTCTCTGCTCTGTGGGTCAGAGTGGCACATAAGAGTGTCATATCATCTGTATTTATATTTAGTCTTCTGATTTGATGCAGCATTTGACAATTCTCCCCTTGGTTTCAGCTCCTTCAGTATTAAATGCTGATGGGAAACTGGGACATATGAGCTTTTGTAGGATTTAGTTTTCGAAGGTGGAGCAATGTTTTCGTTTTTTTCTTCAAAGTACACCTCTTCACATACATTTACTATCTATAAATTCTATACTGTGGCCTGGAAATGTAAATGTACAATTTAAATAAGCATTACTGATACAGATACAGATGCACTTTAAAGATTCCCAAGGGGAAATTCACTGTTGCGAGGATGGTAAACGTCATTAATTTTATCAAATGAAAAAAATAACTCTTAAAGTAATTGTAAAAAATAAATAAATAATATACTGCCTATATGCTGAATACCTCATCACATAATCATCCAGGACCGTAAATGAGTCCTTCTCTAATATAGGTTGATTTCCACAGTAAACCTTGGTACGTCTTTGAGTTGAATCATTTCAAGTGACCAAAAATAGTGAAAGAGCTCAGTAGGTCTTTGAATTTGCTAAAGAATCAACTGATAATTAAATATAAAGATGGAGAGCAGTAGCTAGTAGGTGGTGACTGGTAATGATCTATTGTTCCTTCTTGTATTTGAGTATGTCTTCCTCCTTGTTTCAGCTCAAGTGCGATGACATAGAGTTGCTCCTGTAATTCTAAATCTTGCCCTTCATTCCTCATTAGCCGCTATAGATAACAGAACAATACATGCCTCGTTTAACTAGTGCTTTTGTAGCGTTCTGAATCGTGATGGTGAAGTGGGAGTGAGTTGTCTCACCTTTGACTGACTGGCCTGAATTTGCCTTGTAATGCCCACGTCGCCGTGGCAGTGGCACGGTGTTAAAGCGTTTTCCAGACCGGCTTTGTGTCGTGACTAGTGGGCTTCACACCAATGTATTCTTATGGATCTATCTGCCTCCTCACTCTGACTGTTCTCCTCCCGTCTCTCTCTGTCCAGACATACAAAGTCTGTCATTTCAATAAGCTCTGTCTGCGATTATCTGCCGATTATCACTGACGGAGATTTTTGGTGACAATGGTAAAATGATTATCAGTGTAATTACAGAGGACATAATAATGACGAGATGCTTCGCCTCTTCAACTCTCAGCTTTCATCAGAATCAGACAAGTGGTGCATGAAGCTGCACCTTCAGATTCATCAGCAGTTTTTATCAAAGGGCGTTTCCATGTCTTAGGGTTGAAGTCAGAGCTGAGGTTTAAGGTTTTAGTGCATTTGGTTTGGTTAGTTTTGCTTTCATAATCCATATTTACAGGTGAACTAATGACTCCTGCATCATTGTTCCGTGCTCCATCCTTCAGACTCTGTGCCTTTGACATCAGCATGGTGTTAATTTGCCTCATTTTTTTTTACTCCTCTTGTTTTTCATGACATTAGTCCGCCGTACCTTCCAATGACTGGTCCAAAAGTTTGAAATATACAAAAAGCGTTGTCATGCTGTACATGAAACATTTATCCAGATCGAAACCAACCCTTTTGGTGGGACCAGTCACCAGCTGTATGGTCCGCTCTGTGGTTCAGGGAAGGGTTTTCACCTGCAAATTGAATTTGAAAGTCGAAATATCCAGACCAAATTATGAAGGTGTGAAAGCAGCCTAAAAGGATTCTAATTTAGCATTGGTACTTGGATTATTGGTGGTGGACATGCTTTAACTGCATAGGATGAGGCTGATGTGCTCTGACTCTTCCTTCCTTCTTTCTCCAGTTACAGTGGTTCCTCACAACTCTTTTTTTTCCAGTGTTTGGTCTTTCATGTAGCAGTTGTATATGTTTCTGGTCATTTTCCTACAAAATTAAGGGGTTGAGTAGTTTAAATTAAGTTAATGCAATCGTGAAATGTTATTACTTTACTTAAATTATTACATTCTATTATAAGTGTAATACCTGTAGCACCATCATTTTTTCTATTGTCAAAAAGTTGCCAATGTAAAATTAGCCGCATTTCCACTACATGATACTGGCTCGACTTGACTCAACTCAGGTACCAGGTACTATTCCTGGAGGGCATTTCCATGACAGGATAGTACCGACTTTAGAGTACCTGGTCATCATAGCGATGCTGTGCATAACTTCCATAACCGTGTGCTGTCATCTAGGGCTGTAGCGATACACTAATTTCATGATACGATGCGATACACAATATTCAGATCATGATTTGATATATATCACGATATTCAGCCAACGATATGATTCGATGTGCTTCGATACGATTCGATACACTTACATAGTGATTTTGGTGACATCTTGTGAGTGTTCCATTGACTTGGATTGAATTCACTGAACTGAAAACTGAAAGCTTCGATCAATTACACAATACATGGCTCTGACTGGACAGAGAGTTTGTAGCTTGCAAATGCTGGACAAAATGAATCAAAGATCTGATTAGAAAATTTGTTTGATTTACTGAAACAGTGCAAACTGTGGCTTCCAAGCCTTTGAAAAGTGCAGAATCTATAATCCCCTTATTAAACTTTTTATAAACGTATACAAATCAGAACTCCCAAGAGGGATTATATCACAGCTTTATAAGAATATTTCAAATCTTAATAATCATTCCAGCAAATACATTAAAGAACTAGAAAAGCACTCGGAGAGCACAGACCCCCCCCCACCCCATCACCACCAAAATTTAATCATTTGTTCCTTGTGCCAGTATCAACATTTCCTGAAATTTTCATCCAAATCCGTCCATAACTTTTTGAGTTATCTTGCACACAGACAGATGGACAGACAGACAGACAAACCAGCGCCAGCAAAAACATAACCTCCTTGGCGGAGGTAAAAATGGGAAAAGGAAGGAGGATTTGTAATAACAGACGAAGACTGGGAGCGGACATGCACATCTCGCTTTCCTTCTTTTTAAACCCGAAGTGCTCCCACACATCTGCCTTTAAGTATGAAGGTACTGGATTTATATTCACTGCCATTCTCCTAAATCTCTTAGCTCTGACTGCGTAAACATGAAGAGAAAGATGTGGGCGTCTGTGTAAAGAGAATATCTAGACGGGTAAGTTGCTAGAAATGCTCTACAGCAACACTAGAGGCTAGCTGACCTAATCGCTCTTCCTGCAAAGCGAACAGGGGAAATGGGCGACGAGCTGAGTGCCAGACGGAATGCGGGGGATTTGAATGGGGCTTAATGTATCGATACTCGCGGCTGAAAATCGATACTTTCTGGGGAAACAAAATATCGATATATATCGCAGAATCGATAAAATTGCTCAGCCTTACTGTCATCTGCTCTGAGAGTTGTCGATAAACTCACTCGTTGCGTGTTGCCCTGTCAAGTTCACGCTGAATCTTTTCATCAGCCACCAAGGACACAAATGTCTCAACCTGCTCGACCGACCACGGTGTCGTTTTGCGGAATGTCATCATGGATGTATTTAGCGTACCGGTATATTAACTCAAGTTCCGAATCTGGTTTGTTATAAACGGTGGGTCCCGCATTGATGATGCAATGACGCAGTGACAACTCTCTGACCAATCAGTGGTCTGCAGTGTTTGCACGTCACATTTTAGTATCTCTTCACCTGTTTTGGAACCTTGGCTGGGCAGATTCTGAAAACAAATTACTGGGTACCAGATTCCAGGTACTTTTACGTAATGGAAATGCAAAAAGGCCGAGTCGAGTCGAGTTGAGCCGGTACCATGTAGTGGAAACATGGCTATTCATTCATTCATTTCCCAAACCACTGAATCCTTGAGATAGTCGTGGGAGATACAGGAGCATATTCCAACAGCCAGTGGGCGAAGGCGGGGTAAAACCTTAGACGAGTCACCACAGCTGCAGATGTTACATATCTTCACACATTATTCTAATCTACAAAAATTAACTTCATAACACAAATTAACATAACACCTTGTTAAACACATGCAGGTCTAAAGCCTGCCATGTCAGATCCACTTGCTCCTAGACCTCTACATATTTTTAGTTGACAACAGTCCAGTGAATTATAAAACCCAGTGGGAGCGGAAATGATTTCCATTCCCAGTTCATTCCTCTCACCTGAGGGGCTGGTTCAGCAGCGTTGCATAAACCTTGTCAAAATGGTGCTCTTAGCCAGAGCTTTTTAATTAGTGTTTTATGGTAATTTTGTATGCAATTGAGTCCCTCGTTACCATAGCAACTGCTCACTTTGCAATTTCCATGGGCTGTTAAGGAAAGCTTTAGGGATAAAACTTACTAAAGGGTGTTTATGCAAATGGGGGTTGTCATGCCGAGTGAGAAAAACAGTTTGAGCCCCCGTGAATGTTTTTGGAGAGTTCATGGTAAAAAGAGACTGAACTGTGAATCGAATTTCACAGATGCCAACAGTCAGGATATAGAAAACACTGAACCTAGAGATCACACCAGACTGTGGCTGTTTCCATGCACACTTGTATCCTAGTAATGAAGCTTGTACTGGTTGGTTCTGATCATATTCAGGATAATATAATGTTTACATGGAGAGAGAGAAACCAGGATACATGATCTATACTAGTCTCATAGTTACTCATTAACCCTCAAAGATCTAACAGCGATCAAAAGCACTGACTGATGTAAAATGTTTAACAACTTTTGAACTACAGATCCTATTAAGACATTCAATTAACTCAGATCAAATGCCGATTCTCAGCTTTTCAGTAGCATCAGAGGCAACCAGTTTGGGTTTTCAGAAGCTCCATAGTGAAAGTAGAAACACTGTCATCTTCTGCAACTGTAGCCCCTTCTACACAGCACTTCTGTTACAGGAATATTTTGCCTTTTTTTTTTTGGAATGTCTAAACAAAATGGTGGGATCATTTGGTCCCACCTTTATTGTGGCTCTGTAACACCTCTGGAGGTAGTAACAGATCTGTGATTAAGGTGGAATCATGATTCTGGAAAGAGATGTCGAACTGGGGAGATGCCGAGATCTGCAAGCTGTTGTCACTTTGGGCGGAGGACTCTAGCCATGCTAACATCTGTGGAATGGTTGCTAACCTCTATAGAGAGGTTAGCAACACCACTATGCTCGGGGTATTTCCCATGCGCAAGTTATACGTCACACTCTATGCGCGCTGCATCACCGCCCCTTTGATTCCAGAATGCAGGTCCGCTGTGTAAAAGTCCAGCCTGTCTTACCTCTGTTACTTCTTTGGCTTGGCTGTAGAAATTGGTCAATGGTGGAAAAAAAGGCAGGCTCACCATCTCGCCTTTTTTCCGAGATGTCTATGTAAAAGTGGCTATTGATTCACTGGTAAAACCATGTAGTTTGGCAAAGGGCAGTGGGGATTTTCACAGAAAAATGCAAACTACAGAAGACAGTGTTGTAAGAAATGGTGATAAATTGCTTAGGAAAAGTTAGATTTTGAGCAAAATGCATTTGGAAGTTGCCACAAAATATTGCTAGGTCTCTAAGGGTTACCAATGTCCAACTAGTTTTACTACAGACTTTAAACATTCTGTTTTCCGAAGCTTTTTGCATCAAATCTTCCAAGTGTATTGATTTTTTTTTTTTTATTACGAAAAGACAAGACTCTTTGTCTCCATTGCTCCAGGAGTGAGATGCTATTTTGTATTTTTATTTTTTTACTGCTGCAATGCTAATATAGTCACGGAAAAAATTATTAGACCATCAAACGTCATCAGAGTAGGAATGGAAAGGTTTTACCGATACCAGTGACAGTATCAGTTCTGCTAATGTCCAATTCTTTAGCAGTGAGCTTATTAATTCCTACAATATAAATAGTTTGACTTCAACTAAACTTATGTTGTATATAAAGATGTTTTATCATATGTGTTTCCACCCTTCCTTGAAATTACATTTAGATTAGATTCAGGTTCAGACAAGGCGACACAATTAACTGGATCACAATATCAATCTGTGAAATTATACCATCACAAATGGCTGCAAATGAAGGCTCCAGATTTATGGGAGTTTAGGGGGATCTAATTACAAAAATTTAAAGTAGAATCAATAAACCTCTGTTGTATGGTTATATTTTGATTTTACTAATGCTGAACAGAGAGCACTGTGACATTCAAAATGCAAGTCACAATGTTTTGTTAATGCTACTTGACTGATAATTCTCCATGAGCAATCGCTGTATATTCCCTAATAACTGAACAAGGGGACTTACAATTGCAATATTGTCATAATTGCAATATTTAGTGAACAGTAATCACTCAGTAAGTAATGAGCAAATTTTTACACAATAGTCAGGCTTTCTACTCAGGTCTATCAGTCTTGTCTCCACTCTGTCTGCTTTTAAGTAAGGTGTTGTATAGTTTGATGGCAGTGGGATAAATGATCTTCTGTAATGTTCAGTTTCCATCTTTCTCAGTGAAATGAAGACGTGCTTCACTTTGGGCCATTTTTCCTCTGTCATGATTCCGTCTTGTTGCAATCTATCAATATAAACAGAGACCAGATGTAGTGTTACACAATGACAGCTTTCAGTGTATTGAATATTAACTTTTGTGTACATATTATGTTACCAGATTCTTGCAAATAAACATCCTTAGCATGAATTTGACATCATTGCTCAGCATTACAAACAGATTTTCATTCCGCTGCGTATGTCACCTGTTTTTACTGATCTTACCTGTAATGTGGAACACCAGTGGAAAGTGCTTATGATTTCCTCAGTTGTATCTTTAGGGCAATTCAGTATTTTATTTTTGCCATGTTTTAGGAACAGTTGTTCTTGTTTCAAATGATTCATGTTTTAATTCATTGTTGTACTAGATTATCCTACTGAATACCCATGTTCTGAATGTAATTCCTTTTAAACTCTCTTTCTCAGGTTTGTACCCCAATATATTCTGAGATTAATCCATAAAGACCCAGTACTACTTTTGTAGCAGTTCCCACATTGTTTTTTTCTTTTAATCCCTATGTAACATTTCTTATGTGATTTATCACCATTTATTGTAAAATTATCTTCTTTATGTGGCGTTTTTTCAGCAAAAATCAGTCATTTTCCAGTGTTTAATTTAATAATCACATAGATGTTCATTAAAGGTCAGATTAAAGTTGAGGGTTATTGCATCAAAAACAGAGCATTGAAGAAAAAGTGATTCTTTCAACAAAATACATCATCAATTCAACATAAAACAAGTGTGTCCATCCACTGTCATTGATCCAACTCCATGGGTTTTACTGGTGAATCAATAGTCGCTTTTCCATCGAACCTCAAATTGCAAGAACAGAACTTGCACATAAAAATTTGCCTAATGGAAAATTGACAATTTCGCCAAAACTCTCATTTTCCGATTAAAAATTTTTGCGCTGGCAAGAGGTGGTTTTTTTGGGTGTAGCTCCATTGGTATATCACACAAAACTGCAATGGAAAGACCTTTTTCTCCAACTAGAGTTACATGCATTAAAAAAAAAAAACAAAAACAGATGTTGACAGATGTTGCAACAAGCAAAGAAGAGTTTTAAAAGAAACATGGTACGGTATGTGTGGACACACCAGGAAACCAAATCATTTTTTAATTTAGTACAGGATAGAGGGGTAATATATAATAATAATGAATATATCTGTAAATCAACACAATATTTATGTTCATTGCCATGTTTATGGAATGACTTCTCGTGTCATCTCGCAATAATAAATAAACAAATCATCACATTTGTAATTTAATGGAAAAACTGACATGACGCACTTCTGTTTTTTTCGACATGTAGTAGATATCGGTAAAGTTTTGCACATATATCCAATGGAAAAGCGACTAATGTTGTTGAAGATGACGGTGCTTCCATGTTCACCACAGAGCCTCTGAACGTCCAAATGGGTCATATATGACGACCATTAAAAGACGACAAACTGCATTTTACACCAATTATTTACATGTTTCTATAGGATTAGTGGATCAACAGGTATTAAACAGTTTACATCAGGAGATGGTTTTGGTCGCCAGTGGATGTTTGGGTCTTTATGGGTTAAATAAAGCTTATGATATAACATAGAACCAAAACCTGCCAGCTTTGGTTAAAAGAAGTGATGAGCTCACAGATGTAGAATTCTGGATCCAGTTCAGGAGTCCAATCCCTTCATGAAAACCAGAGAACATTATCTGTTTCGATTGCAAGACATTTTGACAGACTGGGGGTGGGGGTGGGGGGGTGGTGGAGGAGTGACACTGGCAGCAGAAGGTGATAGATGGAGTGAACGCATGAATAGAGATCCAGACAGTCATGCACAGCTATCAGCTGGCAGGAAAGAAGAGAGATTGACTTCCAGCCAGAATGAGAGAGAGAGAAAAAGAGAGGGATGACAGAAAGATAGAGAGGTTGTTCCAGATAGCAGCAGGTTTCACAGTGTGTACACAGGGAGTTTTTCAGGTGAAGGTGAACCGTTCTTTTGCAATCAGGACTCTGTGTACTCTGAAGTCATCATGGTGTGTAGGAAGAAATCTGGTGAAGAACCACTAGTTGGACACTGTGATTCCTGACGGTTTTCTCCTTTAATCAGTACAGCTGTGTATGCGTATGTTTTATTTTTTATTTTTTTATTTAACCAGGAAAAAGATCCCATTGAGATTAAGAACCTCTTTTTCAAGGGAGTCCTAGCCAAGAGACAACATGAAACACAACACATAGTTACAATATACAATTACAACAAACATTAACACTGGGTTACAAAAAAATGTTTTTTGCAAGTTGTCTAGGTTTTTTCAACTGAATTAGGACCATTTTGCACCGCTAAATCCAAAAATGACATCTGTTTTTCTCTATCAGGTCAGGTTTTTTTGCTAATTTGATTTTGAAAAATTTGATCTTCTCTCAAAATATAATAATTAATACCAAAATAAGATTGGTAAGCACACTTTATGAAACTTGTGACTTGATTCCTGTTAGGTACAATGGTGTATTCACCGCAGATGTAGCAGAATACGTCAGGCTTATTTTTGCAAGATCTTCTAGTCGAAGCCATTTCATTCACCTGTAATATTAAAAAAAACATTAATCATAAATTAGCAAAAGTAATTCTAATTCAAAAATATTAGAACACTTGTCAAATCTTAAAAAACTGGTGGTTTATTTGTTCCCAGAGCCTGAATTTAAATTTTTTGCCATTGCAAAAGGTAAAGGCAAAGGTACTGAGAATATTTCACCTACAAATTTATCAGTCCAGTCCTTATTTTTACATTTTACTCTAATATTTAGTGCCCCCCCCCCCCCCCCCCCCGCTTGGCAACAATCTAAGGAAATTCTAAGAAACTCTTTGGAATGAGCTTCTGAGAGCATGGAATGACATTGGGGTTGAAACTCTCAGGAAATACATCGACACAATGCCAGAAAGATACGCTGCTGTGAGTGTTGCCAAGGGGGGGGGCACACTAAAAAATTTAGTAAAATGTTTAAAAAAAAAAAAAAAGGACTGGACTGATAAATTTGTAGATGAAATATTCTCAGGACCTTTTGCAATGGTAAAAAAGTGAAATGTAGGCTCTGGGAACAAATAAACCACCAGTTTAGTGTTCTATTATTTTTGCACACCGCTGTAGCTACAGACTAAACATGTTTTTTCCACTTCAGATGGACTTTCTTGCAGCTTTAGCAGGCAAATGGGTTGATTTAAATGATGCCAAACCCTTTTGGTTCACAGCTGTAGCATGGCTGCACAGGTCCAGCACAGACACTGAAGAATGACTGAGGCTCCTGTTGAGCTGCCTGTTGAACGGTCCACTTGGAACCATCTGTTAACACATACGGACTCACATTTCCTAGAGACTTTGGAAATGTTAAGCACACAAATATGTTTTTTTTTTTTTTTTTTCCCTCGTTGCCATGTGCATGTACCCATATTTCCTGCCCATGTCTTGTAGCTCATTAAATTATGGAGAATTGGAAAACTATGGTAGAGTGCTGTTTGCGTTTTCCAGTTGAAATACATTTTGTTGTTGAGCTAGACCAGGGGTGTCCAATCCTGGTCCTCGAGGGCCGCTATCCTGCATGTTCTATATCTTTCCCTCTTCCAGCACACCTGACAGTCATTATCAAGCTTCTGCAGTGCTTGATGATAGGCTTATCATTTGAATAAGGTGTGTTGGAAGAGGGACACATCTAAAACATGCAGGATACCGGCCCTCGAGGACCAGGATTGGGCACCCCTGAGCTAGACAGTCCTTAAATGACTAAAGGGGGTCTAATGGGGTGTGATTGCTGTGCATCAGAAGATATTTGTTCAGCTGAATCTGTCTCACTTTAATGCAGCTACAACCTGCATTTATCAAGATCCACTTGAAATACAGGGTATTTTCTCAAATATATACAATTATGTATTTATGTGTGATTTGCAGTATATAGTGTAAGAAGAAAGCAGTTTTGGGCAGGCTACTTCAAAGTAAGTTGAGGTGAAGTAAGTTAAATTATACCATTATGGAACTACTACTACCACTACTGCTACTACTACTACTTCTACTACTACTACTACTTCTTCTACTACTACTACTACTACTGCTACTACTACTTTTAGTACTATTTCTACTACTACTACTACTATTAATATTACAACTACTTCTACTACTGCTACTACTACTACTACTACTATGACTTCTACTACAACTGCTACTACTACTTCTACTATTACCACTGGTACTATTACTACTACTATGACTTCTACTACAACTGCTACTACTATTACTATTACTACTACTACTACTTCTACTACTACTACTACTACTACTACTACTACTATTACTACTACTACTACTTCCAATACTACTACTACTACTACCACTACTGACTGACTTCTACTACTACTACTACTATTACTACTACTACTACTTCTACTATTACTACTGCTACTACTACTACTACTGCTACTACTACTTCTACTACTATTACTATTACTACTAATGCTACTTCTTCTACTACTGCTACTACTACTACTATGACTTCTACTACAACTGCTTCTATTACTATTACGACAACTGCTACTACTACGTCTACTACTACTACTGCTACTACTATTACTATTACTACTACAGACTTCTACTACAACTGCTACTACTACTACTACTATTACTCTACTTCTACTATTACTACTGCTACTACTACTACTATAACTTCTACTACAACTGCTACTACTCATTCTACTACTACTGCTATAACTACTACTACTACTTTTACTACTTTTTCTACTGCTGCTACTACTACTACTATTACTACTACTTCTACTACTACTACTACTTTGACTTCTTCTACTACTATTGTTGCTACTACTACTACTACTACTACTACTACTACTACTACTACTACTACTACTACTGCTTTGACTTCTTCTACTACTACTGCTACTACTACTACTATTAATACTACTACTATCACTGGTACTGCTACTACTACTACTACTTCTACTCCTCCTACTATTACTACTACTTCTTCTACTCCTACTTCTACTCCTACTACTACTACTACTACTACTACTGCTACTGTTACTACTCCTCCTCCTCCTACTACTACTACTACTACTACTTATTCTTCTACTCCTCCTACTACTACTACTACTACTGTTACTACTACTGTTACTACTACTACTACTTCTGCTACTACTACTTCTACTCCTCCTCCTCCTACTACTACTACTACTACTACTACTTCTGCTACTACTACTTCTACTCCTCCTCCTCCTCCTACTACTACTACTACTACTACTTCTGCTACTACTACTTCTACTCCTCCTCCTCCTCCTCCTCCTCCTCCTACTACTACTACTACTTCTTCTACTACTACTACTACTACTACTACTACTTCTACTACTTCTGGCTGCTGCCTTTAAGGATCACCACAGTAAATCGTCTGCTTTTATCTGACCCAGTCCAGTGCGTCTTCTTCTTTCACACCAACTACCTGCATATCCTCCTTCACCACATCCATAAATATCCTCTTTGTATCTCCATCTTCATTTATTTACTATCCCTTCCCTGCACATGTCTGAACTATCTCAATCTGCTCTCAATCTGGTCTCCTCCCCACAACGTCCAACCTGAGCTGTCCCTCTGATACACTCATTACTAATCCTTTCCATCCGTGTAACTCCCAAAAAAAAACCCTCCACATCTTCAGCTCTACCACCTGTTTTTTTGTCCCTTCAGTCATCTCTAAATTGTACATATCTTGTCTTGCTATCGTCATTTCCACCTTTCTTTGAGTTCCTGCAGGTGCTCTTTTGTTACACATCACTCCTGACACTTTTCTCCTCCCATTCCACCCTCCTCTTTACCTCGATTCCAACCTCTCATTACTCTGAGCAGTTTACCCAGGGCAACCATTATGTCCATTTTCTGAACACTGACTGCGAGAAAAAGTATTTTTATAAAGTAGTTGTTTTGGGTTTTTTTGTAACTTTAATCTTTATGGAGTTTTTAATAGAATTGTAACACTATCCCAAAAGAAAAAGACGAAGACAAACAAAAGAGACCCCACAAAACAAGAGGAAAAAAAAAAATTAAAAACAATAAAAAGAACAGACAAGCAAAAGCACAAATAAGTACAAATAAGTATTTATAAAATAGTTTATCACATTGGAAATAATTTATTTTTCCAATGAACTACCTTTCCAAGTAGGGATGTAACGATTACCGGTGTAATGATAAACCGTGGTAAAACTGCAGACGGTTAGTATTACCCTTTAAATTCTAATAATCATGATAACCGTGTTTGATTACTGCACTTTTAAGGGAAAAAACCCTATGTAAAGATCTGCTTTTATGTCAAATATTTGAGTATAGTTTTAATTTATTACAATTTAAATTTTATATTCCTAATATTTGGAACCAATATTCACTTTTAAAGTCTTTGAAAAGGTTCGTTAAGGATCTGTGTGTTATTTATGCAATCAATTCTATACATTTTTCAAATCGGATTTTATATTTTTTTTTTAGTATTTTCTGGCCTTTTGTGTTGACATAGTAGGTTAAAGTGAAAAAAATAATAGGCAGATGAGATAAAGTTGTGCTGAAAAAAACAAACAAACAAACAAACAAACATGGGTATAGGAAACATTTGTTTAAATAGTATATGAAGGCAAAATCAAAAGTACTGAAAAATGGACAAAATAGGCTCAGACACTAAGGGTTAATACTTGAATGTTTCTGCCAAGAGAAGGTACATTGTGCCTATTATTTTATTTGTTTTTTTTTGTTTTTTTTTTTTAAATACAACTTGGTTAAATTATTTCAGTGTGTGTATCAGTACTTTTTGAACTTTTAGAGCACAATTTCAATAAAACCGCGATAATAATGATAAGCGTGATAATTTTGGTCACAATAACCGTGATACGAAATTTTCATATCGTTACATCCCTATTTCCAAGTCAATGCTCTGTCAAACATCAACTAAACATTTAGTCAAACAGATATGCAGGGAAATAGTTCAACAGTTCTTAAACAGCAATGTCCCCTGGGTGAATTCCTCATGACTCCAAAGTCGAAAACTGTACAAAATGTAGCTTCTGTGGATAGTACAACACTATTTGATCAATAAAAGACTTTCACTAGTGAAAAGCAATTTGATTCAGAAAGTGGCAATGTTACCTCCACACTAATGAGAATTGTAGTTAAACTAGTCGTGCTTTTAGTGCCCAACGGTGACAAGAAACTAATTCTTATGACATGGATCCGTGCAGATGCTGCAGGTTACGAGCTCTTGCGTTTACTTTTGCATTTACTTTGCCATTACATTGTAAAACTCTAATTAGATTTTTCCTTACAACCCCTCGGTGGCTGGTGGGTTGACACTCGGATTGAAAACTCAACTACGTTAAAACAAAAATAGTTCCTGTGTTGGGTTTATAGAGTCATTTCCCATGATTCCCTGATTCAGTCGGGACCCACAGGTGAATCAGCAATAAATATATATAAACCAGCGCATCATATTTTGTACATCAAGGATAAATGGTTCACATTCAGGCTTTAAAACATTCAATCACGTTGACCTAAAACTTTTAATAATAAGTTTCACCCTGTTCTCTGTGAGTTCTATGAATACTCCACAGATTCCAGGTCAGCTGTGAGACGTGACGCTGTAACTGAAGACATACATGTGTGGGATGTGTCTTCTGTGAGCTCCTCTCTCCTTCTGGCTTTGTTCGTTGGACAAGCTGCTAGGCCACCAGCACGGCGACGTGAAATAAATGAAATAACTACATGATCACGTAAATGAAGAAAAGGAACACATGCCCACAAAGCCAGAAATAAACTCCTACAGACTGACAGTGACACCGACAGTCTAAATATAACCGCTTATACTGCAGGCTTTGTAGTTAAAGCTCATTTCAGTTTCAGATGATGAATGTGAACGAAAGTGTGGAGTGTCTGGTTTATAACATTATACCTGTTTTATCTGGTGTTAGCATTGAAGAGGTGTGGTGTAAATGTAAATGTGAGATGTAGAGTGTGAACGGAAACCTGTACTGGAGAAACAGGTGCAGTATGGAGAACTGACTGGAAGCTATCGTTGAAGCTGTTATTTACCTTGTATACCAGAAATGCATTGTTGATGGTGATCCATGATTTGATTTACAATTTTTTTACCTCATAAAATATAAGTGAGCTACAACCAAACCATTTTTTCCATTAGCTTTTTCTGGTTTCTAGAAGCTTAGGTTGTGAGAAAACTGCATTTTTGCATCAATTTGGACCAATACGACAGTAGTATTTGGTACATGTACAAGTAGCTGCAGAGTTTCTATCAATTACCTACATTGTGGTGCCTTTATTTGTCCCGCTAAAGTTTTATAATGAATCAAAATACTTCTCATACAGGTGTAACTCTAAAGCATCTGTATACATCAGACTTGCTGCATGTCAGAGTTCAGAATCTGGACCTGCAGCTGACATTCTTCATCATTGTTCCTAAGCTCAGACACCTTAGTGTAATACATGCTGCTGTAATCAGATGGAAATAAACTGTTTTTTTTTTTTTCCTTCAACTTTTTTGAAAATATATAGCTGTACAAAACAGACATTTTGAACAAAAAGTCAAAAGGAAAAAGCATCCAAACAAATAAATTAAAATAATGCAAAAACTTAGAGACACAAAGAAGAATAGACAAATAATAATAATAAAAACTTAAAATATAAAAATCTAAGAAAAATAAATAAATACATCAGAGAGTAAGTTCAGTCCATTTTAAAGAATTCTTTATAAATTGCCAGAGTGTTTGTGCTTTTTTTGTTAAAGATAAATTCCATCGATTTAATATATTTTTCAAATTCAATCAGAAAGACTTTAAAATTTGCGCGTTTTGGCATATTTATTTTTGCGTATGTGAAATTTTCCAAATAAAATAATCAGATTAACAATAAATTCTAAATTACTAATGTCATTTTCAAAATATATAAGTACATTTTGAGATGGTATAGCTATATTTTCATAGATGGAAATAAACTGACTAGCCTAGCTACCTCTGCTAGTGACATCAGTGCTACAAATGCATAATGTAGTGCTTCATTCACTGTAAAATATGTAGTCACTCTGTTAAAAAGGCCATTTAAAGTGAATGTAAACAGAGAAGAAAAGTTTAGACAGTGTTGTTATTAAGTTACTTATTTATTGGTGAGACAATCTGTACAATCTTTTTGAAAAGAAAATTATACTCCAAAATTAAGATCAATCCAAGATCCTGAGATCGCCCACTAGGCATAGATTATCATTGTCACAGAAAAGCAGAACAATAACAGACCAGGTTTCTACTTGCTTCTTCCACAGTGCTAAACATTTTCATTACAGCCAGCTCTTCTTGATTATATTTCTATATTTCATTTTCAGGTCCATAACTATATGGATACATATCTACAAAATGTTGTTTTGTTTTTTGCATTTTCATGAGCGACAAAAAGCATGCCTTAAAAAATTGGCATGTCACGGTCTGTTGCTTTCACACCTGTTGCACAACACTCGTGTTATATTTAGCATAAAACTGTCCTTATTTACAGCGATAGACTTGATTTAACATTGATACAGATATAAATATTGTAGTCCTTAATCTGACCTCAGTAAACAGGATGCATGTGAACACAGTCTGATGTTTCATTAGCCCGGTCCTGCTGGGATCAGGTCTGTCTGATTCCAGACCTTTAATTTATAATGTTAATCAGCATGAAGACATTTAAATTAATGTATGTGCATAATCAAGGAGTGTAGTCTAAGAAATAAACATCTGCTTTGCAAAATGGCCCGGAAAACCTACTTTTTCTCCTCATTTCATGATGGTGTAAACATTCTGTGGAGTTGTGCCGCTCTCAAACACAAGAAGTTTATCTTCCCAATGAGTCACCTCCTTGAAATTAAAAATGGAGTCGGCGTAAGTTTCTTCCATAGAGAGAAAACAAAAAGTACCATGTTTGACTTAAGATGGCTCCTCTTTCTGTTCTGATGGTTAGGGGGTGGGATAGAGGGACAGAGAGGGAAAAAGTTAAAGACGGAAGGAGGGAAAACAAAAAGAGAGGGACACAGAGAAAGCCTGAACGGGAAAAAAAATGGAGATGACAGAAAGAGAAGTGCTGGGGCATCTGAGGCAGAACTGGGCCACTGAGCACAACCCTGGAAGAACGGAGGGAGAAAAAAGAAAAGACTGGCCTGGAAACAGGGGAGAGGATGAGAAACTAAGAAATGGCAGAAGGAGAAGAGAGAGAGGAGAGGTTCACACAAAGTGGTTTCTCTGAGAGTCTCACAGGCCTTGAGGAGCAGTTGGACAAGTGAAGCCTTCAGATGAAAAGCAAATAAGATGGTCTGGAAAGCGTTATCAGCAGCTATTATGATCGGAACAATGAGCGTAATAGAACACAACCTGTACTTTCATTTAATCTTTGTCAAGGACAGTTTTCATTTATTACAGCTATGTGAGTGCTTTGTAATTTTAGCCACTGTTTCTGACCATTTACTTGCACTACAGTGGTCGCTTTACCATTGACCCTGAAATTGTACAAATATAAATTGCGCATACAAATTTACTTATTAGAATAACGACCGTTTTGCCAAAAGTCTAATTTTTCGATTAAAATTTTTTGCGCTGGCAAGAAGTGGTTTTTTGGGTGTAGCACAAATGGTATATCATTCAAAACTGCAATGGAAAGACCTTTTTTCGCAACTAGAGTCAGGTGATATTAAAAAACTGGGTGTTGACGTACGTTACAACAAGCGAAGAAGAAACATGTTGCGGTATGTGTGGACACACCAGGAAACCCAAACATTTTTTAATTTAGTACGGGATAGAGGGGTAATAAATAATAATAATGAATATATCTGTAAATCAACACCATATTTACGTTCGTCACCATGTTTGTGGAATGACTTCTCGTGTCATCTCGTGATAATAAATAAACAAATAATTGCATTTGTGATTTAATGAAAAACCGTCATTACGCACTTCTGTTTTTTCGACATTTAGTAAATGTCGGTAAAGTTTTGCGCAGATGTCCAATGGAAAAGTGACTAGTGAAAGGAAATCAGATAAACATTTTACTGTTCATGCCATTGTTTTAATATTTACTGCTGATTCCATGTGCAGAATGTAGGCGTCACATGATTACGATGGTTAAAACCTGTACTAGCACGTTGAGGGTTCTAGATGTGGTAGACGATAAAATGACCTCTGATACAGTTCATTCCTTTACTTTCTTGGTAAAATCCACTGGCATTTTCAGTTGAATAACCTCTCAGGTGGTATGTCTGTTTCTGCACATGAAATTTGACACCATGGCAACGTGGCCCCATTGTTTATCTGGTGCTAGGTAACACACTTCAAGTCTATGATTCTATGATTCTGGGCAAGGCTATTGTAAGGCTATTGTATTCTAAAATTACTAATATCTCCCAAAATACTGGTCCCATCAACTTGCCGCTTTTACTAGTCTCTTCCTAGACCAAAAATACACAAGTATGCCAAACTGCAGCAGTCAGCCCTTTCCAGATTTTGTGTGATGTCCGAGACACACAGACACAATCCGCTTCCCTTTTCTAATATAGATGATGATTCTTTGACTGCTTGCGTTTGTATTCCCAGTAGACATCTATTTAATGCTAACTGTGTAACATGTTTCATACAGAAACAATACCCGGAGTTTTAAATTGCAGAAGAAACTGGACTTTTGCTTCACTTATTAAGATTTAAAAGAGAATTAGTGACTCATGGAAGGATATTAGAAATTGCATATGATTTTTATGTCTTAATGGTGTAGTGTTCTCTGGAAATGTACTGTCTGAAAAGTAAAGAAGGAAATCTAAAGTGCCTTAGTCGTTAAGATGCATCTCCCTCTGTCTTCCTATTCCTGATTCCTATTATGCCGTCAGTCTTTCCATTAAAGCCACAAAAGTCAATAATTTTAATATTCTGATGCCCAAAGTGGCCTTTATTTTATCTAATTAACAGCCTACAATTTATATACAGTTCAGAAATTCAGAAAACCCATACATTTGATGTTGGTATTTGCCATTTGTCTTTAAAGTCTCTAACATTTCTACTTTCATTAAAAAAAATGACCTAAGTTATTATGATTATTTAGAATAAAAAGCTATAGAGTTATGACTAAGACACTAATGTATCAGATTGTATGAATTGAATTTATTTACACTGATGGGCAAGGGGATTTATGTGACCACTAGAGGGAGTAGTGAGTCATTCTGCTGGTTTCCTGTGGTTAGGAAAACTTTTGCATTTGACGAAAGCATCAGAAAGTGGCCATATGGGATGAGAACCATTAAGAAACAGCTTTTAGAGTCACGGAAAGTGACAAAAATAATAGCACTGTTATTGTTTTCACCACTGGACACAACTCTAAATGAACAGAATGGATTTTGTTGCTGAAATGTCAGTGTTTCTTCTACACAGGTGTTTGATTACACTGGTCAACAACAAATGTATTGTTTAAGTTTTTTGAGCTGATTTAGGATAATTTTGGTGTGCTGAATCCAAAAATCACATTAATTTTGCTCAATCAGGTCAACTTTCTAAACTATGCTACATATTGGCTTTTTAACATTTTTGCTTACATTTATGGGCATTTTCACATCATATGATACAAAATTCTTTCATATTTCTTGCAATAAACGAGTTCTGAAGATTTTACTTTTGCCAATTTATGATTAATGTTTTTTTTAATATTACAGGTGAATGACATGACTTCGACTAGAAGATCTTGCAAAAATAAGCCTGACGTATTCTGCTACATCTGTGGTGAATACACCATTGTACCTAACAGGAATCCTGTTAGAAAATGATTTTTTTTTCTCTTAAAACCTATTTTGGGTGAGAACTATATAAAAAATCAACTGATAAAGTCACAAAAATGTAATCAATTTTGTGAGAAGATCAAATTTTTCAAAATCAAATTAGCAAAAAAACCTGACCTGATTGAGAAAAACAGATGTCATTTTTGGATTTTAACGGTGCAAAATGGTCCTAATTCAGTTGAAAAAACCTAGACAACTTGCAAAAAACATTTTTTTGTAGCCCAGGGTTATGAGGCTTATGAAGGTATTAATTTATTATGTGACGTTATGATCTTTGCTAAGTTGACCGTTCATTGATCCACGGTTCAGACTAAACTTCGACGATTCCAATTAGGTCTGTAGTTTAGCTATTGACAACACAAACCGTACAGACAGAGGAGGTGATATGTGGTTTTACTGTGGCTCTTTTCTGTCTAAAAACAGAGCTAAGCTAACAGAGCTATAATGTAAACTATCAGCTGACACATCACATCAATATTATATAACACAGTGTTACTTTGACTGACTGTGAAAATAACCAGTTGTAGTTTTTTGTCGGAAAAAAACAAAACTGATGATACCATAATACAGATGTGTGAAAACAATGGGCGTTATACTTTAGTCAGTGTGTGTGATACAGTCTGTGGATACATAGTGTTGATTCATTGGTGGGTTTGGTGGTGTTAAGTGTGTTCTGGTACATCACTTCCCCCTGCTGTTGAAGGTTCGGAATATCAATATCATTTAACATTACAGTATGCGGTTTCCTCTGAAGATAATTCCATCACTGTCGTTTGTTATCTGTCATGTAAAGGCCTGGATGTTAAAGTATCTCTGTAGTATTCCAGATACTGTATGTTTGTCTCTGACAGCATCGATCTGTCTGCACTCTCTAGAACTTGATGCAGCCGTTCTCTACCTGGCTGCCTGTTTATCTGTCTTTTGCACATACTACTTATACACTCCACTGTTTGGCTTGTTGACATTTATTTTGTTATTTATTGCTTTTTGTCAGTGAGCGTGGTAGTGTATTCATCTTTTAGGCATCTCATAAAAATCTTTTCAGGTCACTTTGTTTCAGGACTCCTTTGGTTGTAACCCATTTGGTGTATCTGGTCATTTGTTTATTCATGCATCTGAGCGTAATTGATTCTCACATTTCAGGTGCAGGTGAACTGTCAGCTGTTCTTTGTTTTGTTGTGTTGTGTTGATTGTTATTTTTAGTGCCAGTGGTGTAAGGATCATTGGGTTTTACAGACACGCCACCTGGAGCCACAGTGGAAGCAGATTGGACTGACTGAGTGTAAAAAACGCCCAAACTATGATTCAACATTGTGTCGTGTTGTGCTGTATTCACAATGGAGTAACAGTGTTAAAGGAGTGATATTTAGCTTTTTTTTTTTTTTTAAAGTGGAATTATGCATTTTAACCCGTAGGGGTCTGAGCCTATTTTGGCTGTTTCTGAATACTTTCGATTTTACCTTTATATACTATATAATGTTTACTATACCAATGTTTGGTACCTTTTTTTTCAGCCCAACTTCATCTATCTCATCTGCCTATTATTTTTTTCACTTTAACCTAATGTATCAACACAAAAGGCCAAAAAACACGAAATATATAAAATCTGATTTAAAAAATGTGTATAATTTATTACATAAATAACATAAAGATGCTTAAGGAACCTTTTCAAAGACTTTAAAAGTGAATATTGGGGACAAAATTAGGTATACAGTCCACGGGTTGGAGGATAAATATGACAGAACCTGGTCACACTTCATTACTCATATCAAGAGGCTGTCTTTTGCCTGACTCCTTGTTTTTATTTAATGTATTTATTTTTCTTTCTTCATCACTCTTTTACTGCCATTCTAGTCTTCTCAATGCCCACAGTCTGACTGCTTGGACTTTTTTTTCCTTATGTCAGAGGTCCAGAATGTTGGTGATATGACCAGAATGATCAACACAGATTGGTTTGAGACCCTTTTTTTTGGTTTGTTTGTTTGTTTGTTTGTTTGTTTGGGTTTTTTTGGACTTGTATATTTCTTTTTCTATTTTTTACTTTCTGTGTTCTGTTTGTCCATTTGAAACGTGTGTTTATATGGATATATTTGTGGGGATGCCACCTGGATGGGGGGGGGGAGTTCACAAATTGTGTAAGAAATGCCTTAATGATGTCAATGTTATGGAAAAATGATAAATAAAGTTGTTAAAAAAAAGTGAATATTGATTCCAAATACTAGGTATATAAAATCACAATTGCAATAAATTAAAACTATACTCAAATATTTGGCATAAAAGCATATCATTACATAGGCGTTTTCTCCAACCCCTAAGGCTTAAAACATTTCCCTGTGGTCTACATAAACTGTAAATGCTATTCTTGGGTCTGAATTCGTCATTAATTCAACTCCACAGGTCCATCTTCAACCCTATTTCTGAGTAATGACACCAGAAAGGTCATTTTGAACGCTGGCCCTTTAAATGCACATGAGCCACTTCAGGCCCCACCCCCTCCAGGTTGTTGTCTGTGCTGCTCTGTCCCGTTCAACCAACAACTGAACATTTTTGTTAATCGGCTCAAAGTTTGGACATATTTTCAGTGCAGGCTACAACCGCTGCTGCTGATCAACAGTTATGGCGTACTCTGAGTAATGTTCATCGGAAGTCTTGACCTTATATGTGCAAATGTCGTGACGCAACTAGTTATAAAACGTAACAAATTAAGCAGAAATTAAAATGGGTTGTAGAAATCCACTTGATTTTTGCCAAAATGAATATAAAGATAGCTTTGCAGCACCTGGAGGGTTCAAATTCAAACTTTTTAAACTATTAGGGTCCAAATACACAAATGAATTTACCAAAGACTAATAAAAGTGGGTTCAGCGAAATATGACCCCTTTAAGACCTATTCACATGGAACTAGTGTTACCTCGTGTCTTTTGTTTCATATGATGAGTTCACATGGGAAAAGCAAAGCCTGTGTTTTACGCAAAAAATACTGACTTTCCCCTTGGATATAGTGTCAAGGCTCAGGGCTACCAGACAAAAAATGCTGACCCTATTAAAGACAGAAACGTGTTCTTTATTATTCATGTCCTTCGCTCTTTATCTTCTGAGATTTTGCTCTTGAGGGATTTAAACATACACTTTCTGTGAATGGGACTGTCTTTAGGCTGTGTATTAGCATTTGCACCTAAAATGCTGTCAAAGACATAATGTATAATTGGCAACGCACTCTCTATTATACATATACTTACATATTTCACAATGGATTAAAGACCTGCTAACATCTAGCTTTTGTCTTTTGTGTGAGAGGGTAAAATCGACAACAATTGGGATTAATTCCGAGGTCAAACGGTTCTGCAGTTGTCGTCGGTATTCATTGGCTCCAGCTCCAATTGGTAGTGTGCCCATTATTTTACCCTTTTATGGGATGGTGCTTTTAGGTGTGATGAAGTTCCGGTAATCAGTGTTTAAGTGGTCTAGCAGGAACATTATTTATTCTTTTTTTACAGTCAGAAACAATGTGCAACAGCCTTTTTGTTATTCATGTTACCCATGGTTAAAACCTGCAGATGAATGGGCTGGTTTTTGTGTCAATTCTTGGTATAATTCTCAACTTGTAAAGGGGTAAAACCCAACCAAGATGCTGACGTTATCACTGGAGTCTCTGTGTTTATAGAAATATGGTAGGGATTTTTTTTTGTTTAAAATCATGGATATTGCAGATTTGCATACATCACATATACTAGAAGTCACCAATTAATACTAGTCCAGTAAAAAATACTTTGTTTTTGCATTGTCATGATAAGTGAGGTTTTGTGTGATGTGTATAAATAGGAATATTAAAAATAAAAGGAATGTGTGTGAAGATAAAATGATTCCAGCTTAATGGGCAACAGTGGATGTTGAATCCATCCATTTATCTATTTTTTTTTTTGAAGATATTCCCTCTTGCATCAGGCAAGTTTACATAATTTTCTCTGTTGCCACATCCTCAAGTTCTGTCTTGGGAATTGTGAGGTTTTTCCAGGCCAGATAAGAAATGTATTTCCTTCCAGATGAACAGAGAGATAAGAATGCATCCAGATTGGATCATTGCACCATTTAACATTCACACTAAAGAGCAACAGTTTTACTTCAAGGTTCGTCTAAATTTTAGTTATATATATTTTTTGAGGATGAATGGAGCTTCATGGTCAAAACAACTTGTGCTTTTGCATCTAAAATAACTTGTAATTCCGAAGATTGACCTGGGTCCTAATTTATGTTTTAACTCCGGGCATTTAAAATGGCTCCTGGAAATACTTTAATGCAGGAGTTTAGGGTGTCTCTAAAAGATTCATGTCCAGACTCAGAGTATTCTACTTTTCAAAAAGGGTTATGTTCGTTTTCATATAGTGTGCATGATCTGGCCAAAAGATTGCTTCAGAATTAGAGCTGCTCAATATATCGTTTGAGCATCGTCATTGCGTTGTATGTGTGCGCAATAGTCACATCACAGGTCCTGCAATGTTGGAGGCAAATGAACTCAACGTGTTCTCAACTAAATTCAAGGGTACCTGACACACACTGTACGCAGCAATCCACCAATCACAATCGTTCTTAATCAGTTTGCCAAAGCAGACCATGCTCCTGCACACGGAGTGAGTTGCTAGTAACAACACTGAAAAATTAGCAACAAACAAGAGAAAATCAACAAAAACGAAGACTTGGTGCCAAAAAGAAAAGCAACGTCAGTTATCTGGAATTATTTTGGCTTCAAGAAGGATGATATTGAAACATGTGTTCTGTGTCGACAGTACCTTGCCATTGTTGCCACAATGAGAGTTAACACAACTAATTTGTCTGACCATTTATGTCGGTACCACACAGCTATTTCATATTGCATTTTATATCGCAGGGTTAAAAAAAAAAAATCGCAGATTCAGTTTTTTCCAGTATCTTGCAGCTCTATTCAGAATGGTTTTATAACCACCACAATCCATGATTTTGGTGGTGAGCTGTCTTCTCAACTTTAAAATGCCCTTTGGAGTATAGTGGATTTCTCTTTTTTCACAATCAAAACACAATATTAGATTAAATATACTACTAGTTCAGTTATGAATTGCAAGAAAAATAGATATTAAAGAGAAACATTTGCAGCTTAGCATGCCATAACATGGATCTACAGTCAAAATTAGCATTTTCACCCTCACATTAGCTCTTGCCTTAAACAGTACCATGTCTTAGACTAAATAAATATTCACCTTTTCCCTGCATTTAATATTGTCATTTGGTCAAATTCTTAAATGCCTCATTTACTGACAGCTGTTTTGATTTTCTAAGCAGGTCTTCCTTCTCCAAACTGCTGCTCCTCACTCATGGAGATATGATGATGATGATGATCATGATGTAATTTGTTTTTTTATCAACAGAGCCATATATTGCACTATACATGACAGTTGGTTTTGTATTGACTGGATCCATGTTATTAGATTTTCTTTGATGGTATCATGTGAAGTTTAGAAACAGGAATAGGATGACAGAATGACACAAATGAAAGATTGTGGACGTCTGCAGTTCTGGTATAAGATCATCAGATTACCCACCCCTATATATGTATGTATGTAGCTGAACAGTGTTTCATATATAGGCCTACTTGAAAGTGACATAAACTCTCACAGACATATATTCACTGGGTACCATGTTAAAAACATATATGTTTTAGCTTGTATTTTTTGATGTACAGGAAGTATTGCATTATAGGTTATTGTAGCAACGATCTTTCTAGCCTAGCAAGTGTATTTGTTTCCATTTGTAGTGATTCTTAAGTGTTTATCAGCGCTTCACTGGAACTGTAAAGTTAGTGTTTTTGTCACATCTTATTTTCATTTACAACTGAAAGTTCACTTAAGAAAAATACAATCTGAAGTTGTACATCGTACATTGTTAATCAAATAAGATGGAACCTTTTTTTTAGCCTGTGTCAAATCAGCTCAAGTGTGTAGTCAACTGCTATAAGTGGCTATTTAATGAATGTAGAAAAGGCAGAACAAACTGTTCCTGGCTGTTAGTTAGCTGAATGCCTCCCACATCCACAGACACACACTGACACACTGCTCAGGAATTTGCTTGACAATGAGAAGCAATGAGATGTGAGACAGGGTCTTCGTTTTCTCACTGTCAGTGTAGAAATGAGCTTACGTGTATGTGTCGGAGTTGATTAAATTGCCGGTAGACATGCTACCCGTACACGTCTGTTTCACACGTGCGACTTTTTAATTGCGACTGAGTGCAGAGGCCCGGGGTGAGATCTGCAAAGTGAAGCAGTCGCACCTTTTGTAAGAGACAAAAAAGACAGAAAACTTGTTCTCAGGTTCTTGTTCAGGTGCTATAAAAGTGTCTGATATATTTGAGTCTGTGTAAAGCGCCGCCAAATGTGGAGCGATCGCCCACTGAGTGCAGCATGTTCTGTTTTATGACAGAGAGGGAAAAGAAAGAGAGAGAATGAATAAAAATACACCGAGCTCCTGGGAGACAGTCTCTATGGCAGCGGTTACTATGGTGACGGCAAGGCTGCACGTGAAGTGATGGCTGTCACAGGACTCACGGGAATTCACCCTTTCAAGCTTAGCCCAAGGTTCAGTGGAGAGCAGGTACGAGGAAAAAGAAGAGAGACCACTTGAGGTGAAAGTCAGGAAGCACAGTGACACCAGTGTGTGTTTGTGAGTAGGAGGCTACGTGTGTGTGTAGCGTGTGTGGGCGGGTGTGTGTTGCTTCTTTTTGTTCTACCGCAGCTTTGTTCTTTTGTATTGTAACGACTTCACTGATATGAACAAGGCTACATCTTGCATGCACGCTACATTGTGCGTGTTACTTACACATGTAGCTCTTTGCCTCCGCAGAGTCAGTCTGCTCTGTCATGCTGTTTCCATAGCAGCAGCAGCAAGAGCCAACACAGCCAACCACACTCACTTCCTAGTTTTACCCTATTGGTGCCGGATTGCTCTGACTCTGTACTTTTCAACCACTTGCTTTGGCCGGCTGCAGGTCTGGGCAGGACTGGACTCCAGTGTCCCTCTTACACTCATTCATTCACTCATTCAGAGCTATGTATGCGAGGATTTATAATGATTAACAGCAGAGTTACAAGAGAAATTAAACAAATACAGACAAGAAACATAGTGATGATAATGGTATGAGAATATAATTAAAGATATTCATTAAAAAAAGACGTCCACAGCTTCTGGGCTTGCAGGAAGTAGGAAGTATAATGGCAGTGTCAGGATTGTTGTTCTTCCTGTATTTGTACATTATCTCTCAGAAAGGCCCTCTTCGCTAAATGAAAGAATAACAACCTCCAAGTTGCACCTACACCCTGAAAATATTAATTTCTGGCTATTCATTCAGAGCTACATGTATATGGGTTTTTAATGATTGACAGTAGTGTAATGTACAAAGAGTTACAAGAGAAATTAAATACAGACAAGAAACATAGTGATGATAATGGTATGAGAATATAATTAAAGATATGCATTAAAAAAAGACGTCTACAGCTTCTGGGCTTGCAGGAAGTAGGAAGTATAATGGCAGTGTCAGGATTGTTGTTCTTCCTGTATTTGTACATTATCTCTCAGAAAGGGCCTCTTCGCTAAATAAAAGAAGAACAACCTCCAAGTTGCACCAACACCTTGAAAATATTAATTTCTGGCTATTCATTCAGAGCTACATGTATATGGGTTTTTAATGATTGACAGTAGTGTAATGTACAAAGAGTTACAAGAGAAATTAAATACAGACAAGAAACATAATGGTGATAGTGGTATGAGAATATGCATTAAAAATACATGCACGCTATCAGATGTTTCAGTTTTCTATCTTTAAGAAGCTCATCACTTTTATTGTTTCGCATTAAAATGAGTAATTGGAAGAAAAACTGAGAAAATAAATAGATACTTTAGATTTCTACTATATTGATTTTGTATTTAATTTACAGGAACGGACAGTACTTGCAGCTTTCAAAAAAAAAAAAAAAAAAAAAAAAACATCCAGGACTTATTGAATATTTGTCACTAAAAAAATAGATAATTGTTTCTGAACGTAAAAAAAAAGTACAGGAACTCTCAGTGTTTGTTAAATTTGATAGGACTAGTAGTGAGCCATTTAATAGGGTGTGTTTAGTGTTAAATTTTATTAATTTACAACCTAAGCTGTTTTTGAAATATAATAAGCTATTTAACAAGTAAAAAAACAAGTCCTCTCAAATTGCTCTCAAATTTAGAACCAACATAATTGTGTTGTGAAAGAACAGAAATGGAAATATTAAAAAGCCTTTGTTTTGTGTTTCTTTCCGAAAACAGTACCCCTATCAAACATCATGAAATAGAACATTATATTAAAGCCCTTATCCTGCATCCTGTGTAAAATTAGTGTGATCGTCTTTAAAATGGTACGGCTTCAGATTTAAGAAAACACAGCAGTCTGAGAGCTCTTCAACCCTCTCTGTTCTGTGCATCTTCTTTGTCCTTTTTCTGTTGTTGTTGTATTTTTTTTGTTCCACTGTAAAACATGTGTCTCTAGAGGCGTCTGTGTCATGAAGGTGACTGCCCACAGTCTTTATTCGTTGCTGCCCACGTAAACAATATTGTCGCTCTCATTTGCTCCTAATATTTGTCACTGTCACTGCCGCTGTAATTCGTGTCTAATTCTAATGGCTAACATGAGCTCCCCTCTCTCCTCCTCCTCCTGACAAAAAAAGCTGTTATTTTTAGTCTCTGTCTTTGCATATTAAAGCTGTTTCATCAATAGACTGAGTGCAAAATCAAGCAGCTGCAGCATCAGTAGCTCATGAAAACAGTCGTTTAACAGGCTGTGCGCTGATATTTATGCTATTGATTTAGCTAAGCCATTAACCACTAGAGATTCTTTTCAGCATGTCCTAAAGGGCACTGAATGTTATTTCCACCATATCTCATTTAGGGAAACAAATGTTGTACCGCGTGTGTGACTGATTACCATGGCGGTTTAAAGAAATATATTGATTGTATTGGGATTGCTGAATGAACATGAATTTCTAAAAGCAAAGAAGTCTGGCTTTCAGGAAGTACTCACGCAGTGTCAGGATTGTTCTCCTTCCTGTATCTGTCCATTATTGCTTAGAAAGGGCCCTTTGCTAGCTGAAAGAATAACAACCTCCGAGCTGCAACTACAACACGCCTTTTTATTAGGGGTGTGTATTGGCAAGAATCTGGCAATACAATACAAATCACAATACTAGGATCACGATATGATATATCACGATTTATCATGATACTGTTAAAAAGGCAATTTTTTGTTTGTTTCTTTTTTAAAAAATGATTATTTCCTGTAAGAATTGATTTACACCAGAAATATGCACAAATACTCAACACATTTTTATTTGATCACAACAGTATCTAATGCTATATCACAAATTGTTCCTGTGTTAAAACTTAAATTATGTTTTACAGACATTACAGTTTAAGATCCTGTTCAAATGTTCATATTCTATTAGTTAGTAGTAGTAGTAGTAGTAGTAGTAGTAGTAGTAGTAGTAGTTTATTTCGAGCGCATAGAATCATCAGATAACAAAAAAATCATACAACATGGTCAAAACAAATAAATAAATAAAAAAAATTTTGCGCTCAAAAAGGAGTGGGAAGAAGTATAACTTATTTACTCCCACCCCCTTTTTACAATCTAATAATCAAACTAGATCCGCCTCCTTTGCTTTGTTAACACACATTTTCCTCTGTATATTTTTTAAAATAACACAAAACATCCATAAAAACCATTCATATACACTTTTTTTTTTAGTCACCTCATACACAATCAGATTTGCAATAATCAACCGTTTTTAGTTCATAACTAACATCATAACATTATTTTGGTGCAATCCCAAACAAAGGAACTAACATCTGCCTCTCTCAGACAGTAAAAAGTGCTTTTAGGATGCTTCAAATAACCATTATTTAATAAAACAATGTTAAATAATAATAAATAAGATATAAACAATAAAGAAAACCAAAAAACAAAAATGAACCTCCACAATATCTGCATTTGAATAAACACCTAAAAATACCGATACAGTACTTTTTAATATTGATACAGTATTGTGAAATGAAATATTATGATATGTTGCAGAACCAATATTTTCTAACACCCCTACTTTTATGAGTCATTTTTTGCAGATATTTCGTCTCTTCTCTCCTGACACAATTTTGCAAGTTCCCTGTTGCCGCACCCTGTGCTCAGCCAAACAACTCAGATAACTTTTATTCTAATTCTAGAATGATGGCAAACTGTACCAGACCTATCTTTAGCACTGGTACAATGCTAATATTATATGGAGATGCAGATGGTTTTGCTCTGTGAAACTAAATGTAAAGCAAAGACAGAAAACTATACAAAAAGGATCATCTTGAAGGATTTAAAAAAAAAAAAAAAGCTATATGGAAATCTCTGGTTAGTTACTCTGATTTATAACATTATTGCGGGCCATTGCTTTCTCTGGTTAAAGGTGCCCTGCCACATGTATTTCACTACTTTTGTGGTAATGTCTGAAGTTCTGCCATGGACTCAAACATTTTTTGTGGAAAAAATACCTTGGTTACCAGATTTCAAGCCATTCTAGCGTGGTATAGAAAGCCTGCTGGGGGACTCAGCTCGATTTGCGCCAGTTCTCATGTACAGTATATTCAACATGCTAATCTGTTTGACTCTGATTGGCTAACAGCTAGCCAATGAGAGCCTGGCTTTCCAGCATCCTTTACTTTGAGCAACAAGTAGAGGAACTGGTGGAAACCAAAATGAAACACGCTTTGAACGTCCAACTCCCAGCTTCTGTGCCTTTCTTGGACGGCGGACCTTACATGGAATTTTCACAGCTTCTAACCTGTATCCACTATGGGCCCCATGAATTTGTCTCGTTTAACCCCCGTTTATGGCGCCCCAGCTTGCTGTATACGAAAACTGTCACTGAGCTAGAGGAATTCTGTGGGCGTGGTCTCACCCGGACGAGCTCATGAATAGTAACACTGGTCTACAAGGAAAATGCTTCCAGAATAAAAGTAATGAAATTTTACCACATGAGAGTCACTGATAAAGAAAAATCAAGTAAAAAATGCTGGTTGGCTGAACTTTCCAAGATACAACCTTGGGTCAAAATGTGAAATTCAAGAATTAACGACAGAATGGGTTTGACTCAAAAGGAATATTTGTCTCAGAGCTACAAGATCTACTTCAAAACACTGTCTGCACATTATAATACATTCACTCTACAGGTTCTATTTAGTGGAAGATTTATAAAACTATTATATAAATGTACATAAACCAATATATATGTGTAATAACACTTAATCATGTACCTTGAAAACATCAGCAAACCAGAACTTTTGTCATTTATTTTCCAATTAATCTTATTAAAATATGTAACATTTAGCACATTTAATCTCTGAAGCAAATCATTTCTAAAAAATTGTAGACCAGTGAAATGTGCTCAGGCGTTAACACGTCACATTGACCAGCTTTTCCAATTGACCTGATTTCTGTGCTTACTTCTTTTCAGTGGCAATAGCAGACAGAGAAGGTAGCAGTTCATTTTTAAATTCACTACACAAACACCTATGAACCTCTTTTTAAATTTTTTATTCTGTATATATATTAACACGTTTTTCTTTTAAACTGTTTTGCACTACAAACCACGAGAGTTGTCTTTTTTAATTCCGTTGTACATATGTAAAATGACAATAAAGGTATTCTATTCTATTCTATTCTATTCTATTCTATTCTATTCTATTCTATTCTATTCTATTCTACTTAACATATTTCAAAAAACAGTTTTGTGTGGCAGGGCACCATTAATTAAAAGATGCAGTAAATATTTAACAAATTTTCCATGTAGCCCTCAGCCAAAGAAACAGTATTTTTATCTGCTTGCTCAGAAGATACCTGTTGCTTCTTTTGTAATTTGTGATAAAGTTAAAATAGGTCAACACAGTTCCATTATAAATGAACCATTGTGGTGCTGCAGAGATGGCCCAAACTACAAATCGTCTTCACACTAAGGGAACATGCTTGTTTGATCCAGATTCCAGCAAATACCATACAATCATCATTTTACAAGAGCTGCACAAATAATGGAATCATATTCCCAATGTCAGCCTGTGTAACTACAGTATACAACCGCAAAACGCTGCAGTTTAATTTGATATTTTCTTTACAATAGTTCAAGTTTGTATCTTTGAGTTGAAAAAAAAAAAAACACCTTTCAAAATGATCAGTAGTTGGTGCATTTTCCCTGATAAGCAGCAAATAGACTCAAAATGCAATTGCAAACACACTATTGTCTGCATTAATCATAGTTTGACTTGTTTACCAGAGTGTGTAGCCCCAAATGTTATACTTATCTCAGTGAAAATGAAATCGCCGTGAATCCCAGCTAAAATTGTGACTAACTATTGTAACTATTGCAGGATCTACCAAACACAAACAATATGTCTTTTTTTCTTTTTTTTTTTGGCATATCGTTCAGCCCTACTGAGTATTTATGGAGACATGTGTTCATTCAGTCATTGTAAGACATATTAAAGCCTCAATGGTTTTGTGTGGCAGGGCACCTTTAATTAAAAGATACAGTAAATATTAAACAAATTTTCCATGTTGCCTTCAGCCAGAGGAGCAGTATCTTTGTCTGCTTGTTCAGAAGATACCTGTTGCTTCTTCTGCAATTCTTCTTCTTTTTCAATAATGTAAAGCGCTTTGGGTGTCTAGAAAAGTGCTATATAAATCCAATCCATTATTATTATTATTATTATTATTATTATTATAATCATTGATGTTTCTCACTGGCAGTGATGTTGCGATATACATAGAAAGTTAGACCAACGCTTACACAATGAGGTGAAGTGCTTTAAGGTCAGTCAACAGGTCAGTTGTAAGTTTGTTGAAGATAATCATATGGCCTTTATTTAATCAGGTTAAATCCTCATTGATATTAAAAAATCTGTTTTCGAAATAGTGTCCAAGATGGGTCCTCAACATTCCAGTTCATGTTAGAGGAACTGTGGAGCCCATATAGCCGATCACACCCACATATTTTGGCTATATCGTAAGTTAAGTGTGTTTTGGAGGGAGGTTTTCCATGCCTTGAAGGAGGTTTTTAAAATGAACATTCCACAAAACTTCACAGTGGCAATACTAGGGGTAATATCCAAAAGTCTGGATAGAAGGGCAGATAAATACCTCTTGAATATATTATTCTCTGCTGCTTTAACCCATAAGGACCCAGTGTGACTTTTGTGTCACTTCCCAAATGAATTTTTCTCTCTATTTAATCATTCCTAAGAGATTTGTCACCATATATTAGAATATTAGCCTCAGAAGTTTGCATTTTTTCCCAGTGAAAATCATCTATTTTCCTATGTTTAATTCACTGATCATGTAGACGTTCATAACAGCTCAAATTAAAGTCAAAGGTTATTATATCAAAACAGGAAAAACTGAAGAAAATGTGACTTTTTTTGTAAAATATATCAATAACTCAACTGAACATAAACCAAGTGTCTACATCCACTGTCACTGATCCAACTCCATAGGTTTTACTGGTGAATCAATGTTATAGAAGATGGTGTTTCCACAGTAAGTAAGGAGCTTCTGAACATCCAAATGGGTCATATCTGATAACCATGAAAAGATGACAAACTGCATTTTACAACCATTATTTACGTGTATTGATAGGATTAGTGGATCAACAGTTATTTTAAATTTTTATATGAGTAAATGATTTTAATTGTCAGTGGATTTTGGGTCTTTATGGGTTAAAGTCTATAACATGGATGAAACCAGAACCTTCCTCATATAATACAGGGATTCAAAAAATTTGGGATATTTATCAAATTGAGCAGATCACATTCTCACTGAGGCTTCAGAAACCACCTTTGCTAAAAGATGGGAACCTATGTTACCTTTTTTGCTGCAATAATAATATTAACTAGAAGCACTCGGAGAGCGCAGACCTCCGCCAAGGCTGATCAGTGGCCCCCCCCGTGGGCCCCCCCACGCCAAGGAGGTTATGTTTTTGCCAGGGTTTGTTTGTTTGTTTGTCTGTCTGTCTGTTTGTCTGTCCGTTAGTGTGCAACATAACTCAAAAAGTTATGGACAGATTTTGATGAAATTTTCTGGTCTGCACCCCCCCCGTGGGCCCCCCCACCCCCGATCACCACCAAAATTTAATCATTTCTTCCTTATCCCATTTCCAACAAACCCTGAAAATTTAATCCAAATCTGTCCATAACTTTTTGAGTTATGTTGCACACAAACGGACAGACAAACAAACAGACAGACAGACAAACAAACAAACCCTGGCAAAAACATAACCTCCTTGGCGGAGGTAATTAGTGATGCACAACCTCATGTTGTATATCAAAATGCTGTCATCCTGCTTCTGACTAGGAACCTTATAACCTTATTTTTGGAGTGAACATTATGTATTTATTTGCTGTGATCGGTGTTATTTTCTTTAATTTCCATCCTATATTGCCTATGGAGATTTGTAAAAATACACATACAGCTGATAAAAAGGGAAAGAGACTTATTAAACTGTATATAAATGTATACATTGTATTGTACTGATAAAAAAGAAAATCTAAAAAAAAAATCTGTATTCCAAGACTGACCAGGCCAAGAAAGCAGCATAGACATAGTTACTTTCATGGTTTCATACACTAAAGAAAGATTTTCACTGGTCAAAATAACTAGCTGGACTTGCAAGAAAAGTCAGGTAGTAGAGTTTAATCCTGTGGTTGAGTCCAGCACAGACGTTATGTAGGGCGGTGAGCATCCTGTAAGGGAGTTAGAGAGTGTGTCCTGTTACATGACACACTTAGTGTTGTGGTATGTGTGTCCTGGCTGTACTACATTTTGAGGTTCAGGCTGAAACTGAAATATTTTGACCAAAGCTGTAAGACATGCACTAGATCATCTGATATTTGTTTTCAAGTAACAGTATTTGATTGTTCTGCTACCCACAAGTCCAATCTAACAAGCTAATTAATAGGCATTACAGTATGCAATATTTTAATGACAGTATGAAATCAACAGTAGTCGCTTTTCCATTGACATCTGCACAAAACTTTACCGATATTTACTAAATGTCAAAAAAACAGAAGTACATAATGTTGGTTTTTCCATTAAATCACAAATGCGATGATTTATTTATTTATTATCGCGAGGTGACATGAGAAGTCATTCCACAAACATGGCGACAAATGTAAATATGGTGTTGTTTTACAGATATATTCATTATTATTATATATTACCCCTCTATTTTGTACTAAATTAAAAGATAATTGGGTTTCCTGGTGTGTCCACACATACCACGACATGTTTCTTCTTCTTCTTCGCTTGTTGTAATGTATGTCAACATCTGGTTTTTTAATTCACCTGACTCTAGTTGTGAAAAAAGGTCTTTCCATTGCAGTTTTGTGCTACACCCAAAAAACCACCTCTTGCCAGCGCAAAAACGTATAATCAAAAAATGAGACTTTTGGCGAAATTGTCATTTTTCCATTAGGTAAATTTTTATGTGCAAGTTATATTTGTGCAATTTTAGGGTCAATGGAAAAGCGACTAGTATATGAATCGCATACAGCTACAGAGAAAATGTTACAGTATGCACACTCTGGACACTGTGGCAGCAGGAATATCCCATAATGCAATGTAATTGTGCCATCAGCAGACTATGACAGAAGGCGAACAGAGCCAGTTATCAGTAGTCAATAGTATTACAGACCCTTGTACAGTCCATTGTACTGTACTGTAACCTTGGTAACCTCTGGTGGTTTCCAAGGTTACGTGCCCCCAGGTGGTAAGGAAGCTTTGAGGAAGTGACATTACACGTCGGTCGGATGCAGGTGGAGCAGATTAGCAGTAGGTGGGCAGTTAGCATGGAGATCGTGTTAGCTTAGCTCAGAGAGTTGAAAGACAACAAAGTGGAGGCTTCTACGCTAACACTTCATTCTACAGAACTTTGACCGCCATCGTCAGACTGCCATGGCTCAGGAGGTAGAACGGGTCGTCCAATAACCAAAGAGTTAGGCGGTTTGAATCCAGCTCTGTCCTCGTCACATGTTGTTATGTCCTTGTGCTGCTGCTCACACTGATGTATGAATTAGTGAAGGGACTTTTAGCTCTTTGGAGGGAGCCGTTGAATCAGGAGCCGTTCAAAAGACCGGCTCTTTTATGTTTTTTGCATTATTTTGAAACACCAATGTTTTAATGACTAAATAGGCTACATGTGATGATTGACATTACATTTTAAAGGTGTTTAATTGGCGCGGCAGTAAATATTATCTTACCGTAAAAAAGAATAGTTAGTTAAAATGTGTGGGCTAAATACATGACATGAGAGGTGACATTAGGCAAATGCTGGAATTTGACAAAAAATGGCGGTGCAAATTATTCGTTGACCCAGACTTGAAAGATATATATTTTTTGCAAATATTGCAAGTTGCATGCCCATCTTTTCTTTCTGAAAAGTGCATCCAAATACTACTCCTTTTTCTTTGGCTCATTACTCACAGGTGGTCACTCACTCACTCACTGTCAAACTTTTCTCTGGTTTCGACCAGTCTTCCAGCTCCGCCTCCTCCAGTATGCTCACCTCACGCTTCAAACTGTTGTTTTTTGTGCTAACTTCTTGCCATGAGACATGCGCAGTGTGCAAGCACTCTTTTTTTCCCTACTTGAACATTCTCCTCCTGCCCAGTGCCTCCATAGTGACGCTAAATTGACAGGCAATCAGACACTCCCTCCTTAAGAAAACAAAAAAATAATGGTTCTTTACAAAGACTTGGTTCCCATCGTTCATTTCAAAGAGCCGTTCAAAAGATTCGATTCGTTTGTTCGATTCGCTCACTAGTATGAATGTTAGGTGGTGGTCGGAGGGTGTGGATTGGCAGCCACACTTCTGTCAGTCTGCCCCATGTAGCTGCCACATATGTAGTTTACCACCACCAGAGTGTGAATATGTGAGTAAATGTGTAATCGATCCATTGTATGCACTTTGAGTATGTGTTAATAGACGCCACGCAACGTCCCCACAGCTTTATATCCACGTCAACAGTAGAACATAAACAGCATAACCTACACCTATTGTTACCATAAAGAGAGTTGTGGACATGGAGCACAGAACTATTTTTTCAGAGAGGGAAGTTTCAGCTCTGGTTGATTGTGGCAAAACAAAAGGAGGCAGCACGTTGTGGTGCTATTATTACAGTAATACATCTCATTAAACAGAAACTGGGCTGTTCTAACAAGTGTACACAACCTGAGCAGTGCGTCTAGAAAGATACATTTATTAACACGATTATATACTAACAAGTATATGAAATGTTAGTATAGATAAGTTTATATAGTGCATAGTGGAGGGTTTTGGATAGAGCCTTATTCTTATAAAGCACACATGCCTGGAGGCTCAGTTAGATCACATTAACATAAACATTAGAGTGTAAAACTTTATTTAGCCCAGACTTCCAACTAAACTTAAAATTAGATTATGAACTCTGTAACACTTTATAAGATACAATTTACAGAACATACCCATAAATAATGCATAACACATGATGATTTAATGAGTGAATTAACCCTTTCATGCATAGTGGTCACTCCAGTGGACAGCTATTCTACAGCTGTTCTCTTGTATATTCATGGATTTTGTTGTTCTTTTCTTTGTTTTGTTTTTTACATATATCTTTATTAAAGTTTTAAGACAATACATATCTTTTCTGACATGAATTGGTAACATTATGTAGATCTCTCCTGAGCATAAACCCCCAGAGTCACAAGCCCTCCCCATAGTTTTCACTTAGTTTATCAGTAAATACATGTTTCTGTGCATCAAAAATTAAACGTGTGGTGTCCTGCTGAGTGGACATTTTTGCAACATAATGAAAAACAGGTTCATAAGATTTTTTTTTTTTTCAATTATTATTTTTTTTATGCATTTTTGAATTTTTAAATTATTTTCTTTTCTTTATTTATTTATTTATTTTTCAGAGGAAATTTTTCAATCGCATTGTTTTTTTCATGCCTAAAGAGGAATAAAAACACTTAGGAAAAAATTTTGATTAAGGTTCTCATAATTCGTGCATGAAAGGGTTAACATAAAGGTGCCTTAATGGTTCAGTAATGACCAACATATGAACTCATACCATGTTTCTGTTTCTTGCCTTATCGTCTTGCTTCTTCCAGTGGATTATTCTTTTACGGTTTTTCTTACACAGAAGTTGCTTAAATTGTTGAAAAAACATGTATGCAATCCAGGTAATTTGGTGTTATCTGTGAAGTAACTGAATTAATATTGCTTAACTGATAATGGACTAAGTGTGCAGTAATTACATGATGCCACAGTGTGCTGATTAGTACTTCATATACATGTTGCCCTAATTCATGCATTAAATCATCGTGAGTCATGCATGAGTCAATTATAATGACTTAGTATACCTAAAATAAAGGATTTATAAGCGTATTGTAAGATGTTGCCATAAATTCCATTAGCTGAGGTGTGACTGAATAGTTGTGTTATTTATGGTGTAAAAATCATACACTTTGCTGTTAAAATGAGGCTGAAGTGATAAGTAAATCACAGGGTGTAGCTATGTAATCCTCATTGCTGAAATTGCAGTCATTCCCCCAACAGAAAAGAAAATCTCTACTCTATAAACATCGAGGCTTTAAACAGATACCAGTACATGTTGTGACCGCCATGAAAAGCACTGACGGCTGGGTTTACGCATGCCATAGACGAACAGTAAATCCCGACTCGCCTCATTACGCCAGCTTTGAGCATGACTGTGGATAAGGATTTATTGATTTTAATGGTCCGACCCCTTTTAGATAAACAGTCTTGAAGGATCTGCAGCCTTTTTATCTGATTTCACTTGGTTTGCACCAAACTGAAGCCGATAACATAGTGTCCTTGCGCTGTTCAATATGACTGTCTATCATGTGAATTCATCTGGAGCTGTACATGTGTGTGCTTCTACACAGATAATGCTGCACCTCTTATCTCTGAGCCTCCTGTTCTCCCTCTCTCTGCACCCTGCGCCTCCTCATTGTCGTGGTCTCTCCTTGACTCGTGCCTTTTTCTTTTTTCTTTTTTTTTTTTTTTTTACCCCGCTGTTCACCCCTCATCACTTTGCGTCGGTCTCTCTCTCTCTCTCTCTCTCTCTCTCTCTCTCTCTCTCTCTCTCTCTTCATTTGTCATCCTCTCTCATCATCTTGCCCACTTTTAGCTCTTCCAGATCAAACAGGAAATTGAAGCGGCTGTCAGATAACTGAAAATTCACTCTTTTTTCTGTTTGAAAGGGCTGGCATTAAAACATTTTTATTTGTCAGTAGATTGAGTGTAGTAAGAGTTTTAGAATGAAATGGTAAAGCTGATTGATAAATCTTCACTCAACAATTTTAATACCCATAGTTAGCCTACTTATGCCACTCAGACAGTAGGTTTTTAAATGGAATTGTGTAATGGAGTGCCGGAGTGATATTGTCACAGAATTACAGTGACTTCAGGCTAATTATATGGCTTTGGCCTGTTCTTTGAAAAGAATTCATGTCTTTTTTTGTGTGTAGGGATGTCACAAAGTGGAACACATGGTAACTGCTGGTTGGTGAGGAATTAGGGCTGCACGATATTAGAAAAAACTGAACAAAAACAAGGAGCAAATAAATAAACGATGGACCACTTTTAACTTCTTTTGCTTCACTTGATCTTTGCTCTCTTTTTATGTTTCCTTTTTCTTTGACAATTTTAATAAAAGTAACCAATACTTTCCATTAAACCTGTAGAGAGTGGGCTTTTTCAACCAGGGACTCACTGATAAATTACCAAAGATTAACTTAAGATCAAGTTGCATAAAAGAGTTTTAGTTTCTATGTTTCCTTTGGTTACATTCAACTGGATTTCAGGTACATTGTTCTTCAAAGCTGCAGCGCTTCATAGTCTTTTGCATCACTTGTAGAACTTCCAGAAAATTATTAAACTGGTCTGACAAGAAAGACAAACCATCTCTTGACCCCTCATGAATCTCATGTGTCTCATGAAGAGCCCAGAGAATTTTAAATTAGGGCGGCATGATATTGGCAAAAACAGACATTGCGATTTTTTTTTACCCTGCGATATATATATTGCGATATGAAAAAATACTCAGGAGGATATAACAGCTGTGTGATGCGGACGAAAATGGTCAAACTAATTAGTCGTGTTTCCTCTCGTTGTGGCAACAGGTGCAAGGCGCTATCGACACAGAGCGCATGCTTCAGTATCATCCTTGTTGTTGCTGAAATAATTCCAGAAAACTGACGTTGCTTTTCTTTTTTGCACCAAGTCTTCCTTTACGGTGATTTTCTCTTGTCCGTTGTTCATTTTTCAATGTTGTTACCAGCGACTCACTCCAAACTGATTAAGAACGATTGTGATTGGTGGATCGCTGTGCAGTGTGTGTCAGGTACCCAGGTTGAAATTAGATGAGAACACGTTGAGTTCATTTGCCTCCTTCGCAGCAGGACCTGCGATGTGACTATTACGCACACGTACATTGCAATGATGATGCTCCAGCGACATATTGTGCAGCTCTGTGAGGAATGACTACATTACCCATCTGTCCCAGGGTTGAAACCTGCCAGGAGGCACATTGGACAGTTAAGCTAAAATTCACAAATCAGACCATGTCTTATTATTTCAAACTGGAGATAGGGGTGTAAGAAAATATCGGTTCTGCAATATATCGCGATATTTCATTTCACAACACTGTATCGATATTAAAAAGTACTGTATCGATATTTTTAGGTGTTTATTCAAATCCAGATATGGTGGAGGTTCATTTTTGTTTTCTGGTTTTCTTTATTGTTTAGTTTTCATTTATTATTATTTAACACTGTTTTATTAAGTTATGGTAATTTGAAGCATCCTAAAAGCACTTCTTACTGTCTGAGAGAGGCAGATGTTAGTTCCTTTGTTTGTGATTGCACAAAAATAATGTTATGTTGGTTATGAACTAATAGAATATGAACATTTGAGCAGGGCCTTAAACTGTAATGTCTGTAAAACATCATTTAAGTTTTAACACAGGAAAATTTTGTGATGTAGCATCAGATCCTGCTGTGATCTAATAAAAATGTGTTTAGTATTTGTGCATATTTAGGGTGTAGTTCACTTCTTCAAGGAAATAATCATTTTAAAAAAAGAAACAAACAAAAAATTGACTTTTTAACAGTATCATGATATATCGTGATATATCGTATCGTGATCCTGGTATTGTTATTTGTATCGTGTCGCCAGATTCTTGCCAATACACACCCCTAACTGGAGAGCTAACTAGCAGTTTTCCATAGTAAGAAAAATGTGATATTTATGATGAGTTTATTAAAGTCTGAGTCTTGTTTTATTTTTCAGTGATATGGATGTTTTATGATTGTAACTGATGTTTTCCAGTTACAAGAACTGAAACAAAACATGATTCCAAAATACCCAATCTTTATAAAGACTATATGCCATACATGATTGAAGAAACATACATAGTTAATATTACAAGAAACAAACAGGCTGCATTTGCAATATTTGCTGTGCAAGAAAGAGCTTACAATCCAATAATCTTGATTTTGCAATGTACATTCTTCATGAGTTTAAGAAAGCAAAACTATAATGAATCAAGTTAATTCAATTATTGCTCAGCCCTAACGTCCACAAAGGGTTTGACTTGTGGAAATATCAGAGGAAATGGTGTATTCATGAAAATAAATCAGTCACAGTGAAATCTGGCTGCCTTTTGTAACTGTTAAAATTCTATTCACAAGATTAATTATGAAGACTAACACTATTGGAGTTTTATCTTCACCAACAGAAGACATCCATTGTTAAGGACTATTATATTTTCACTCTCATGCTTTGTGTTTTCCTCATAGAGAATTTCACCTTTCACAACAAAACAAAAGGTTAAAAGCTTATTCCAGAATCAAATCCCCTATCAGTGCCATGGATGTAACCACTCAGCAGTTAGTTAACAAGGGAACATTTTTACAATATGAGGATACATTTTTGAAGAAAGGTTAATATATTTCAATTATCACCTGATGTCTGATGATAAAGGATACGTATGTGACTTAGGACCTATATAATCTGAATCAATGCTTAAATCAAGACAAGACAACACAGAACTTGTTGCGCAAAACACAAATGCTGAGCTTAGACTATGTTCAGACAGCAGGTCTTAATGCACAATTCGCATTTTTTTTTGGTGAAATCTGATTTTTTTTTGTGTGTGCTCGTTCATATTACACATTAATTGCATCTTCTATCAGTTTTGAGTATGAACTGAATGTGACCCTGAAGTGACCCGCATACGCAAAAGAGGTCCTGATGTAATATGTGACCACATGGGCACGCTCTGTGTTTACAGAAGTGACACTCCTGGGATGCAGAATTGTGACGTTTGTCATATTCCAATGATCTAAATGTTGAATAAATGCGACCTGGTCGTTCAGACTGAAGTTGCATTGCAAAATATCAGATACATATCGGATTTAGGACCACATATGAAAGTGGCCTGGGTCGGATTTGAAAAAAATCAGGTTTGTGCTGTTCAAACTGTCTTTACCAGATCGGATACAGGTGACATATGGGGAAAAATATCAGATTTGGGCCACATTTGCAGTCTGAACGTAGCCTTAGACTTATTGGTCTAAATCCTCAGAGACTGATACCAGAGCAAGGCCGAACTAAATTAAGATCATTTTTAAATAAAGCGGAATTTGAAAATACAATCTTTACTCCTGCAGCTTTCTCCTCTCAGACTAAATCCAAAGACTGAATACAAATATACAGTAGATGAACCTGACCAGTAAAAGTGAAGCCACTTTTCTCAGCTTCTGTGTTGAAACACATAGTAGTACAATAGAACCAGATGGTGTCTGACAGAATCTGATCAGCAATCAATCAGTTATTTAACCTTCCTACTTGTCTGAAAACACCTGTGATTAGACCTGATCTGGGAGTCACAGGGTAGATGCAGAATTCTCGTGTATTCTCAAAATGCTGAAAGGGAATTTGAGAATTTATGCCAAGTGACGCTAAAAACATTCAAACACTACAGCTTTAAATGGTCGAGGACAGCCAGCTTCAGTTGTTTAAAAGAATTATAAATGCTAAAAAAATATGTTCCCATCACTATGTTGTTGAAATAATCACTGCAGTGGATTTTTGTTTGATATGAAAAATATTCTGTGCACACAGTTCCAAATGTTCAAAGCTTGTAATGAACAGAAATCAGCAACATAGTCACGAACAGGCAGGTATGAGGCCCATTTTGGTGTGTTATGTTGTACTATGATTTTGCGTTTCATCCTACTGTTCAGTTTATCATGTCTGGAGTTATGCGTTTACGGTGGACATGTGAGGTTCTAACTACGCCTGTTGAGCTGAGTTCTGTTTGAGGCCTTGGTGTAGCACAGATAGGATGTGAATAAGTGATAAATAAGGTGATGCTCCTCTCTGTGTGAAAGACCTCATCTGTTTCACTATGTCTGTTGAGAGTAAGTCCTCTTGCCCAGCATTTTAGGTTGACTTTAACGCAGTGGCAGGCCAAATTACAATATGGCAGGAAGCCACAGAATATACAATTAATCAGAAATACTGTGTCAACATAAAAATAGACTGCAGTCTTTTTTTCTTGGCATGTTAACCCTATTTCACCCAAATCTCTAGACATTCTCAGTTGTAATGTTTCCAGGATTTTTTTTGAGGGTCCTGTAAAATATGACAAGGTGCTGCTCTAAATCAGCTGCTTTTGTTTGTCTTTTAATTGGCTTGTTTTAGTTTTCTGGTGAAGAAGACCAGTGACATTTTAGAAGCTGTAGATGGATGAAAACTAATGAAACTAGAATGATCATGTGGTCTAGATGCTGTATCACATGAGCATAAGTACAGGCAGGGAAAGTCCAAGTAAGTTTTATGACTAACAATTATAACAATAAAAAAAAAGAGAAAAAATAATACAAATAAGAACAATGTGCCTGGGTAGTCACTGTCAGTCTATTGATTTTGGATGAATATTGTCCATTTTTTCCATTTTTTATCCAGTTGTGGCTCTTGCAGTCTCAGTTTGTGTGTTCATTTCTCCATTTGAAATGTTTCTTCAATTGTGGTTATCCACTGGTCCTTTGATGGAATGGTTTCCTTCCCCCAGTTCCTTGTTATAGTTTTTGGGTTTATTGTTATTTGCATTAATAGACTGTTCTCATGTCACAGTACTGTACTTAAAGGAGTGATATTTAGCTTTTTTTTTTTTTTTTTTAATGGAATTATGCATTTTAAAACATTTCTGTGTGGTCTATATAAACTGGAAATGCTATGCTTGGGTCTGAATTGTTCATTAATTCAACTCCACAGGTCCATCTTCAACCTTATTTCTGAGTAATGACACCAGAAAGGTTGTTTTGAGCATTGGCCCTTGAAATGCAAATGAGCCCCACCCCCTCCAGGTTGTTGGCTGTGCTTCTCTGTCCCGTTAAGCCACTTGAGTTCGTTAACACAACCAACAACTGAACATTTTAGGTAATTGGCTCAAAATTTGGACATTTTGCAGTTTTTATTACAACTGCTGCTGCTGATAAACAGTTATGTCATGCTCTGAGAAATGTTCGTCAGAAGTCTTGACCTTATATGTGCAAATGTCGTGACGTAACTACTTATAGACGTAACAATTTAAGCAGGAATTAAAACAAGTTGTAGAAATCCACTCAATTTTTGCCAAAATTAATAGAAAGATAGTTTTGCAGCACCTGGAGGGTTCAAATTCAAACTTCTTGAACTGTTAGGGTCCTCAAATACACAAATAAATGTACCAAAGACTAAAAAAAGTGGGTTTAGTAAAATATGACCCCTTTAAATACCCAGGTGTGGGATGAAAATAAAGAACACATTGGAGAAAACCATGTCACAAATTAAAATGCTGGTATTTTTTATCAGTCATACGCCTCGTCAGTCGTCAGTTAGCTGTTGCATGCTGTTAAATGTTTATAGTTCTGTCAACAGTTTATTTTTTGCTCATCTCTTGTGTGTATATCTGTTGATCTGTGTGATCAGTTCAGCTGCTGCAAGTGCTGTTCTACGGATACATTAAGTTGTATTTTATCAAACAGCATTAAGCATGGTAATTCGTTTTGCCTAAAGCGTGTAGGGTACTGCAATGTAAACAGAACTACCTGTCCTAAATCTTTTGTGCACTAGTTTGAAACTGTTGTTAGATTACATGTTTTTGACTTCAGCAGATACCGGCAATACAATGTATGGCCTAAAACTGTGAATGCATTACATGTGCTGTAAGCTATAAAAAGCAAATGGTGTAAGAAACATCCTGTAGTGATTACACACACTCGCGAGTTTGAAGACAATGTGCAAGGTGCTGTGACTTGGAGTGGTTTCAGTTTTCCATGTGTGATCAGTGCTTGACAAAATGTTTACCTCAGACTATTATCCATTGTTGGCGTAAAGCATTTATTTATATGGAAATGCATCAACTCATCCCCGCTGACATTAGTCATAAGATTTAACACACCAGTATCATCCTGTCACATGGCTGTAGATGGCTGAAACCGCTGATTGATGCATCAGTTTAATGTTGATGGCTGAAGAGCATCACAGACACTGTTTATATGCAGCTCTGAGTTTTTACACCCTCAGACTTCAATTTAACAGTTTTGCACATCATGACAACTCTTGCTGTAGGTGTTTTGAAACAACATGTTCTTTAGTGTGTTTATTCTATTACTCATCAAAAGCAGTGAAACACATTAGAGGGAATTTAACAGAAATTTCCACCCATATATGTAAAGCATTTGAATTCAATTGTCAATTCAGTTGTATTTGTAGAGCCCAGTATCCCAACAAGGTTGCCTCACAGGGCTATACAGAATTGGTTGAATATGAAAAATAAAACACAGTCAAATAAACAGTCGATGAAGGAAATGGATTAATGTCCCAGGCATCCCCCATCCTTAGAGCTTCCTTATCGGCAAGGAAAAACTCCAAAAACCCAGTAGGAAAAGAGAAACCTCAGGGAGAACCACAGTGAAGGACAGATCCACTCCCATGGACAGATAGGATGTAGATGTAATCAGGACTGACAGACACTCATTTGCAGATGTAGTTCCAGTCTGTAAAAACGCAGTTTGGTAGGGGCACATGAGGGGATCCATCCAGTTCAGGGGTGTCCAGTCTTGGTCTTCATGGGCCGGTATCCTGCATGTTTTAGATGTATCCCTCTTCCAACACACCTGATTCAAATGATAAGCCTATCATCAGAAGCCTGATGATGACCGTCAGGTGTGCTGGAAGAGGGAAACATCTAAAACATGCAGGATACCTGCCTTCGAGGACCAGGATTGGACACCCCTGATCTAGTCAGATGAGGGTGAGGAGCTCCAGTCCAAACAGGTGAGGGTGAGGAGGTCCAATCCAAACAGGTGAGGTTTAGGGAGGAGGTCCATGGTCATAGGTCAGGACAGGACAGGGCACAGATGAATCACCTCAGGTCCCGTCGTTATTGGGCCCCAGGTGGCTACATCTGAAACAGTAGCCACCCCCCAGTGGGGAGTGGGGAAAAGCATATGAACTGAAAGCATGTCCCTGCTGTATATGTACAAAGTGAAACTTATTAGAAGAATCTGGAACAGTTCCATATATCAGAATACTGTATGTATATTAAGCCCATATAAAATGTATGCCCTATATTCTATTCTGTATCATCTCAGAAGTAACACCCCGGCTTAAGGGACACCGACTGTGCTTTAAACTCAATCATTTTTTTACTCTGTATGTGTGAAGCTCATTTACTTCTGTCAAGCCAACAGTTATCTATGTATGGGATGATAATAATGTGAATAATGTCCGGACAGCTGAAAACATGGGGTATAATGAGTCTATTAATGTTTGTGAGTAGTAGACCCACTGAAATGAATCTAATCTAATCTGTGATCTTCCTTTGCCTCTTTTTGCCTCTGTAGTGCAGTGTCTGGAAATGACCACTAAGCGGAAGCTGATTGGCCGGCTGGTGCCGTGCCGTTGTTTCCGTGGTGAAGAGGAAGTGATCTCAGTGTTGGATTACTCCCACTGCAGCCTGCAGCAGGTCCCCAAGGAAATCTTCAGCTTCGAGAGAACTCTGGAGGAGCTCTACCTAGATGCCAACCAGATTGAGGAACTACCCAAGGTAACCCCATTACACTGCAGCTTTTACCTGTAGAGATGTCTGTGTTCACCTCAGTTTGACTTTACCTGCATGTCCAGTACTGGCAACTTAACATATCAGTGTTGGTGAGGGTGTAATGTAATAGGTTACAAATTACTAGTTACACTGTTAAAAATAAATTCTTGTAATTGCTTCGTGAAGGAATGTGAGGTTCTAGTTTACCTTATTGCTCTGGAAACCACTCCTGTTGTGTTCAGTAAAACCCACAATATGCCTAGCTAAGGCTGTTTTCACACTGGGTATCCGAGTCCATACTTGAGTACGTTGGACCCCAAAGTTTACCTAATTTTATCAATGTGAATGCAAACGTTCAGTGCTCGAGTGAGTAAAGTTTTATTTTATTTTTATTTATATAGCACTTTTTAAAACAACATGTTCTAAAGTGCTTCACATAAAGAAGAGACAGATCAAATCAAATCAAATTTTAAGCCAATTTACAGAAACCCAACAGAATCCTCCAGGAGCGAACACTTATGACTGGTGACAGTGGCGAGGAAAAACTTTTAACAGGCAGAAACCTCGAGCAGACCCAGACTCCTGAAGGATGGCCATCTGCCTTGACCAGTTGGGGTTAAAGCGAGAAAGTGAAGGAGGAGAAAAGAGAGAGCAATAGAGATAGAGAGAGACTGGTGGAGAGGGGGGAGGTAGGGGGAGACACATGCACAGATAACTGAATTAGAAAAACGAGGGAACAGTATAATAAACACTATTGTAACTATATGGATAAGTGAGTGATGACGATGATGGTGGAGAGAGGCAGGACCACAGCAGCAGGTCCAGGGATGATCTTAGGAAGACCTGTGATGATCCTGGGAAAACCTGTGAGGCGATAAAGCACAGAGACTCCAGAGAAGAACTCAAGTCAGTAACATGTATTCACTGGGGCGTAGACAGAAGAGATTTAATGAAATGCTTGTTTATAAAAGTGAGTTTTTAAGAGTCAAGTACTGTACCCCAGTCCGGCTGAGAAGGTAGTCCTGGGCACAGACTGCATGGATTCCAGTACTGAACATTGCCATGTGAAAGCAATCTGTACCCGAGACTGAAAGTGACCTAATCACCACTCCGACAACGGAAGTGACCTAATCACCCCAAGACCGCTCCTGTTGTCTCCTGAAAAAGCCTTGGATCTGCACGGCACGGGCTCCCCGTATTGACCTAACCACTCGGTGATATATCAGGGACTACGAATTTCACTCTTCTTCTTTTTGCCTCAAACAGGCTAACAGATAGAAAAGTAGTGCCTGTGAACAGAACAGTTGCTTGGTTGACGACGTAAGGGTTTGTCACTTCCGCGTTTGTTGGGTAGCAACAGAATTCCTTCAACATTGCCACCTACTGTTTTGGCCCTGTAGTGTCCTTTTGTTCTCGGCATGGGCCGTAGTATGTGCTTGTGAACGCAACATCTGTGGGAAAGGTGAGATTGTATCCAGGTACAGCATAAATCTGGAAACACCCTAAATGCAGTGTTGTAAGGAAGAAAATTTTGTTGCTTTTCCATCACTCTTCCCATCCATGTAATCCTATACAGATTGGTTAGAACAATGTGAGTTGATTAGAAGAGGCAATTCAAGTTTAAGCAACAGAACCAGTCAAAATGAATGTCAAATGTCAAATGAATGTGTGGACGCAGACAGATCCTCCTTCGATTAGGCGTGTGAACCTTCACTGTTTGTCATGATTCAGTTCAGTTACTATTCATCAGTCAATGATTTAACTCCACAGTTCTCTTCCTGAATTGCTGCACATGACTACTTTTTCATCAATTAACACCAGCAATCAGATAACTCTAAACTCTGCATTATATAGAAAGTGACAACAGACTACAGCTATCTATAACATGTAATCTTTTTAACATCTTCATCAACTCATCTCAGCATGTAAACATTCCAGAAACACGTCACAAATCCTTATGTTGTTTATTCAAAGTAGAGATGTGAAGATTCATTGGCTTCTCGATGCTATATGATTCTGACGTCTGATGATACTGCACTTACATTTTTCCAAACAGCTTCACTGATCTGCGCTCCCAAAACAAGCAGTTCTGCAATGTCACAGAATGAATTTTAGCCTTCTTGTCAACATCTTGATTAGTAACTATAAGCTAATTACATTTTACACAATTGAATACTATAAACATTTATAGTTACATTTTCATGTATTTTTAAGGTAATTACAAAATGCCTGCAAAGACTTAGTTCCCAGTGCTACCAAACCTTGGCCAAACTTGTTTTGTAAACTGCTGTGAAATAACAGCAGCCCTCCAATATTCCAAGGTGGATTACAGGTGCTGTTTATAAAAGACCTCTCTCTTTTTATTGATATCCTGTCGTGGTTTAAGCGACAGAAGTGTTGAATTGAATTTCTAAATATAACCTGTATATATGGAGACAGGCTAATCTGTTCAGCCTTGATAATATTTGTTTGTGTGTCTGTGTATGTTTGTGTGAGCTTTGTGTGCTGCTGAGGGCGTCTGATTGGCCTTTTATATATATGAGTTGGAAAGCTCCTGAAGTATCTGTGAGTAAATGACTGTGTTCTTTTAAGAGGATGCTCTTTGTGTACTTTAAGTATAGTCATCTGGTTTGGAGCTGCCTTTTCCATAAAGTATAGAAAATACAGAAGTAATTTTTGATTTTTATAACCCTGATTAAGAACAATTTATTTTCTAAATGTCTCTATGTGCTCTCATGCACGTTAGGTAACTTGTAAATGGTAACAGGCCTGTAGGAATTAAAACTAGTAGAAGAAAAAACAGAAAAACAGGAAACAAGGTTTCTGCACTTCCTCTGGATTCCATTCTCCATTACAGTGTATATTTTCAGAGCCGTAGGAGGTTAAATAATGTGACTAATTGCTCTTTTTTGGGGGTGTTAGTACTTCAGTTGTCAGTTGGACCAGAACCTTTCTCATTGGAGAGCTAATGCTAGCTACCTACACACAGTACCTAGCATTAGCTAATGCTAATGCTAATACTTCCCTTCGAGGACAATAGAGGGTATGCACGTGACGTCACCGCTAGCGGAAGTCACCGCGGTTACGTCCACTGAGAGGCAGAAAGAGGGAGATGAGTAGCGGCTTTGGCTTGAATACTCTGTAAACTTTAGAACAATCTAAAAATGGGGAAGAGCTGTTGTGCCATTGATTGCACAAATAGATTTAAAAAGCACTCGGAGCTATCATTTTAGCGGCTACCTAAAGCCAAAGACAGAAGAAGCAGATGAATCGCTGCAATTCATAGAAATAACTGGAATCTAGACAACGAAACCTGGATTTGTGTCAGGTAACGTTAATTTATTCTGTGTTCTTGCGTAAAATCATACCTTAAATTACATATAGTTTTGGCTAACGTTACTTCTCAGTAAAGCTCTTAATGTTAGCATCTGTCATTTAGTTCTATATTTCATAACTGAAGCGTTTTTGTCTTCAATTGTGTGATTATGAACCTTGTACTCTACATAATTTGTAAACTAGCTTAAACTGAGGCTAACCTAGTTTTCCAAATAAGGGGGTACTCTAGTACAAAGCTGTTGTAGCTGTGTTGTATCAAGTATTTGATGTTAACTATACTTAAATATCCACAGTACCAGTAGATCATCCACTCACTTGGGTCAATACTAAGGGTTCAACTCCAGTAAATCAGTAGTGAACTGTGAGCACTACTGCTGGGCCTTTACCTTGGAAATCACCGCCAAGAAAATACGTCTGCACTGACATAAAACCTCAAAAACAATAGTATGTTGAATTGAAAGCACTCACCAGCTGTAATCCTCTAATTAACGATGACGAGGATGTCAACAACTCTTTGTCTTTTGTATGCTTTCAGCCTTTGCATTGTGGATTTTCCCAGCGTTGAAATCAGGTTCATATAAATGTCAGGATACGTGATTTCCACATATCAATGTTCGTAGACCACTTGTTGTTTGGTAGCTTGTATGGATCCACATCCAGTCCAATTGTCTTTAATTTCAAGTTATATTCCACATTTTTCCCGGTTTCGCTGTAGTTACTGCTATGCTCCGCCATGTTGGTTTGTTTTTGCCACTCAGTCTGACTTAAAGGGGCGTGGCCCAGGGGGTCAGTGACGTATGTGCGTTCCCTCTATAAACTGAGTTGACCTTTAACCTTTTATTTACCTTTTATCACTTTTAAGACTATCAGACATAGTTCTATTGCTTTATTCCATGGCTTGACAGAGAAGCAACATGTACGCTTCGTACAGTGTCTTGAAACACCATCAGGTCTCATATCTTAATAGTAACTGTTTTGATTTGGACTGAGAGGAGAGGGCTGCAAAAGGGTGTTTTCCACTGATTTTTACATCATGGAGCTTTAATGGAAATGATCCAATCTACAGATTAAATGTTAAATCTCTTTATTATCCCGTCTCTGCATTTTACCCATCTTAATACACACAACACCTAGCATTAGCAGTAGCATTTAGCGCATTTGGAGCAGTGAGCTGCCATTAAAAGTGCTTCATCAGTCCCTTGGTCAAAGGCACTGCCAGGAGAATTAACCTGCATGCTTGTTTTCGTTGGCATGGGAAACCCATGTGGAGAGAATAGGCAAACTCAACACAGAAATGCTCCAGTGTGATTGGGAATTAAAGAACCTTGTAGATCTGAGGCAAAAGTGCTGTTACGCCACCACGCTACACTGACTATAAACTATGTGCACTTGATCACTTTGGCCTCTGCTCACTTCTCAATTGCATAATTAGAGTTACAGAATCCACCAAAGCACATGACAAACTGAGTCTTTTATAACACCATCTAATTATTATGTTGTATTTCCAGTTAGCATTATTGCATCACTATAGTTTGTATTATAGTCTAATACGTGGTTACTGCCACATGCAAAGGATAATAAAGATAATCCATTATAGAAATCACAGCACACTCTGTACATTCATGGTTTTATGTTATAGATAGGTGAAAAATTAACACAAAATAGCATGAAATGTTGGTCCAGAAAAGCCTCAGTTCGCCTTAGCATTGATCCTACAAATCTGCAGATCCTGCTGTTGGAAGGAAAAGGTGTTCTGATGGAGGAGATGGAGAGAAATGTCTAACATGTTGGTCCCAAATGTCCTGCAGTTGTTCGGTGGAGTTGCATGTGTAGTCTGGTATCTGTAAAGGTCAGAACCATGAAAACACTGTTGTAAATTCTAAACTTTTTGCAGGAGCAGAAATCAGGGAAAAATTAACAGAAAATGAAAATAAACACATTTTTTCTGCAGCTTTCTTCTTTTGGTCCACGACAACAGACTAAATATGAATATAGATGAATGTGATGGCATTTCATGTCACTGTAGAAAAGACAAGACACATCTCCAAGCTTCCGTTTGTATTAACAGTGATCATTGACTACATGTATTATGATACAATATGGTGTACATTATTGTCACATTGGAGATGTTTGTTTTGAGTTCAGTAGTGCTGCATGCATACATTCAATCCAATGAGAAAGGTTTCGGTATAAGTGAAAACAACAACCAATACATACAGGGTGGGGAAGCAAAATTTACAATGAACATTTAGTTGTTTTTTCTCAGCAGGCACTACGTCAATTGTTTTGAAACCAAACATATATTGATGTCATAATCATACCTAACACTATTATCCATACCTTTTCAGAAACTTTTGCCCATATGAGTAATCAGGAAAGCAAACGTCAAAGAGTGTGTGATTTGCTGAATGCACTCGTCACACCAAAGGAGATTTCAAAAACAGTTGGAGTGTCCATAAAGACTGTTTATAATGTAAAGAAGAGAATGACTATGAGCAAAACTATTACGAGAAAGTCTGGAAGTGGAGGAAGCAACAAAAAACGCACCAAAGCTTTTATTAAAACTCTCAAATCCAAAATCCTAAAGGATCCAACCAAATCGATGAGAAAAATGGCAATTGAACTTGAGGTAGACAACAAGACCATTAGAAATGCACTAAAATATGATTTGAAGATTTAAATTCTCATGACTTTCAATAAACTAATTGGTCATACACTGTCTTTCAATCCCTGCTTCAAAATATTGTAAATTTTGCTTCCCCACCCTGTAGAGGCTAACAATCAGTAAACAGAAAGACTGACAGTGAGGAGTAGAGTAGAAAAAAAAACTAACAAACAGAACAAATCCATCTGAAAAACTAACATTAATAAATGGAACTAATTCATAATGCAAAAGTACCATGTTACTCAGACTCTCTATTCTACTCCTGATGATACCACACAGGATTTAAGGTAGTCTAGAGTTGTACATGACCTACCTCGTATTAAGAGGCTTAATAGAAAGTGGCCTAAATGAGTTCTTTAAATGACTAAGTCTACATTTGTGGACTCTACATCCTCTGACTGATGATAAAAACTCATACTCAGAGTAAAGGACATGGGATGAGTCATCTAAGATAAAGCTGCACAATATATCATTTTAACATCGTCATCGCAACGTACGTGTGCACAATAGTCACATCACAGGTCCTGCAATGTAGGAGGCAAATGAACTCAACGTGTTCTCTTCTAATTTCAACCTGGGTACCTGACAGACACTGCGCACAGCGATCCACCAATTTACCATCCTTCTTAATCAGTTTGGTGTAGCAGACCACGCCCCTACACACGGAGTGAGTCGGTGGTAACAACATTGAAAAATGAGCAACGAACAAGAAAAAATCACCAAAAACGAAGACTCTGTGCCAAAAAGAAAAGCAACATCAGTTATCTGGAATTATTTCGTTTACAAAAAGGATGAGATTGAAACACGTGTTCTGTGTTGACACCACACAGCTATTGTTTCCTCCTGAGTATTTTTTCATATCGCAATATATATCGCAGGGTTAAAAAAGTCGCAATGTCAGTTTTTTCCAATATCGTGCAGCCCTAATCTAAAATTCTCTGCGCTCGTCATGGGATACATGAGATTCATGAGGGGTCGAGAGATGGTTTGTCTTTCTTGTCAGACCACTTTAATAATTTTCTGGAATTTCTGCAAGTGATGTAAAAGACTATGAAGCACTGCAGCTTTGAAGAACAATGTACCTGAAATCCAGTTGAATGTAACCAAAGGAAACATAGAAACTAAAACTCTTTTATGCAACTTCATCTTGACTTAATTTTTGGTAATTTATCAATGAGTCCCTGGTTGAACCATCAATTAACAGCCCGCTCTCTTAAGGTTGAATGGAAAGTGTTGGTTACTTTTTTTAAAATTGTCAAACAAAAAAGAAACAAAAAAGAGAGCAAAGATCAAGTGAAGCAAAAGAAGTTAAAAGTGGTCCATCATTTATTTATTTGCTCCTTGTTTTTGTTCTCTTCCCCTTTGTATTTTTAGCAAGTGTTATTCATAACATTTCTGTATTTTTAGGGTATTTTTGGTACTGTATGAGCGTTTGCCTGCTATGTGTTATATTTATAGCCTTTCTAAGCTTCATTTTCTTTATTATGCATATGCTTTCGTTTTTGTATGTTTTGGCATTTGCAGTTTTATTTTATGTAGGGCACGTTTCTCTTAGTTTTCTGCGTTCAATCTAGTGTGTGTTTGTCCTAAGGGGGAACTGTATTGAGAAGATTAATTCTGCATTATTCATAGAAAATAGCGGCTAAAATGGCACTGCTTTTCCACAACATTAAGAGTTTCGTGCCTCCAGCTCACATTCTCGCTTTCTGTCCTTTTTTCACCTCGCTGCTAAAGGTCTGAATCTTTTTATTCACAGACTCTAATGTGACATTGTTTTGTCTCTGCGGTTCCTCAGCAACTCTTCAACTGCCAGGCCTTGAAGAAGCTGAGCATGCCCGATAACGACCTGTCCAACCTGCCCACCACCATCGCCAGCCTGGTTAACCTCAAAGAGCTGGACATCAGTAAAAATGGTACCAACACTGTGGTGAAACCTGGAAATGTTAAACTCTGCAAAGGAAAAGCTGTGCAGTAGAATAGGTTGGATAGCAAACACAGCAATGTCATGTATTTGTTTATTTACCTTAATTTAACCAGGCAGTCCCATTGAGATTCGAAATCTCTTTTGCAAGGGTATTGTGTATTAATAAGCTCAAAAGCATGGCAAGTCATAATAAAAATGTCTGCCAGCCAGAATTTAATTGGACCTACACTTTTAAGGGTTGTAATTGGCTGTTTCTCTTCTTTTGTTAGTTAACTTACTGTTTCAGTTGTCGTAGCAGTTATAAGACGCACCATATCTATTGGGTTCGCAAGTAAAATGGTAAAACAAATGAGTAAAACAGACAACGATGTTATGTATGTTCCTAATTAAAATGCAACAGTCTTTTTTCTATATCTTTCCCTGATTCAGTTGTCATTATCTTTGTATTAGTATTGACAGTTACATCGTCGGTCACGACTGATGTGCAAAACAGACAGTGAGGAGGAAGAACTGCAACAAAAAGACATATTACAAAAGCTAATAGACCAATAATGTACATGAATGCACAAATTACACACATTCTATTGCTGTAGAGAAGCAAAACGTTTATAACTGAGTACTTGGTCCATGAAAAATGCCTTTTTAATAACTGAAATTTGCATTATTATTCAGTTTTTGGTAAACTTTTAACCCCTCTGACAGTTTATTATTTTTATTATTTACCTTTTTTCCAGTTCAAGTCATTCACTGTCTTTGATATACCTGATCTGAAATAAAATTGCGAAACTCACTTTATTCTAAAACATGTGACCAGTAGTTTACACATTAAACAAACAGGACAGAATACATACTGTTACATGCAGCTCTTTATCACATGTCTTTTCCCTCAGTGTATGTCAAAGTAAAGGCTTGAGTATTGATATAGATGTATAATAATAATTTTCCGTGGTAATTACATATCGTCTGGAATCTGTTAAAATCTGCGTGAAAAGGTGTGTGAATGTGTTATTAGTGAATATGCTTTTAGTAAAATAATGAATTAATGGAAACTGTTCTGATATCTTCTTCACTATATCATCCATCATTTACATTTAGTCTATAAATAAAAATACATAACCAATAGATCATCACTGATTTTCAATGAATTTCACTGAATTTCATATTTCCTCTCTGCTTCTCTCTAACAGGTATCCAGGAGTTTCCAGATAATATAAAATGCTGTAAAGGCTTGTCTGTGGTGGAGGCCAGTGTTAACCCTATCACCAAGTAAGACTCTTAACACACATCTGACTAATGTTACTACTGTCTCTGAAACACCCAGTACACAAATTATTGGATTTGTTTTACTTTTAAGTATTTAGAGTGTTATGTTTTAAAGCACCATGCATTATAAGTCCAATAGTAACCAGATCTGGAGTCAAATGGTCTCTAAAAGGCCCTGCTGCCACATTAAATTGCATGAATGTTGTGTGTAGTCTGTGAGTATTTAGCGTGCTGGTACTTTGTCTTGGTTTTCATGGCTGGAGGTGCAAAATCTGGGTCTTGTGCCAGTTGCTGCACACTGGAAAAAATCAAAATCTTACCAAGTGTATTTTTCTCATTTCTAGTCAAAATATCTCATCACGCTTAAAATTAGACATAATCGCCTAAAAAGTAACTTTTCATTGAGATATAAGAACTTATTTTGAGACAATAGATCTTGAAAATCTTATTTCAAGTAATCTTACCAAGATCATTTTCACTTCTTCCATTGGCAGATTTTTTTTGCTTGAATTAAGCAAAATAATCCTGAATTACACAAAAAAAATCTGCCAATGGAACAAGTGAAAACTATCTTGGTGAGATTACTTGAAATAAGATTTTCAAGATCTATTGTCTCAAAATAAGTTCTTATATCTCACTGAAAAGTCATTCTTTAGGTGATTATGTCTTATTTTAAGTGTAATGAGGTATTTTGACTAGAAATGAGAAAAATACACTTGGTAAGATTTTGATTTTTTTTCCAGTGCATGAATGCTGTTCATTATTACTCAACCTATATTTAATATATCCTTCCTGTTGTACAAAACTTATATACAGTTATGTATTCATTGTTGATTTGTACCTATCACTCATTACACTGTATATCCTGGAACGATGAGCATGTACAAAATCATGCTCATCATGGCTAAACAATGCACCATCCAACCAGTGCTTCTCGCTAGCGCTTGTATCTTCTATTAAAGTGTAGAATTACATTTGGTCAACATGTGTTTTTGGAGCTATTACTTAGCTCTCATTAGGCAGTGTGGATGCACCCTGAAAAAGCAAAAAAAAAAAAAAAAAAAAACACATGTAAAGGGATTGTATCAATACTGCAAACAAAAGTACAAAAACTGAAGCAGAGCGTAAGAGGGAGCTGATGTCTGTGATAACATTGGTTGGTTGGTTGATGTATTTATTTTGAATATGAATGTCAAAACAGAAGAAAATAAATAAACAAAACACTTAAACATAAGACATATAATACATATTCGAAAAGGAGAAGAAATACAACTTACAAACTCCCACTCCTTCTCCTTATATAATTAAAAACAATAACAACCTTCCTAGTCTAAGCATATCTATACTATATACTATAAAATGACTTATACTTCACATTAAACATTTAAGCCAGATACAAAAGTCTGTAAGGAAGATGAAGAGGGATCTGTAAACAATAGGACATATTACTAATTACCAAAAAACTTAATATTGCAAATTATATTGTACAATTGTACTGTACACAGTATTGCAGATAAATTATTTTTCAGGTCTCGTTTTGCTTTTGAGATGACATTTTTTGTGCTTTTTCTCTTTATGCTCTCAAATTCTTATTTGCGTTCGATATTGAGCTGTTTATTTTTTTTGAATATGTTGACAGAAGTCTGAATTCCACACTGAATCAAGTGTACAAGTGGATTTGGTGTTTTCCAGCTTTCTTTATCATGTAAGATACTCAGGTGTTGTCATGTTCATGAAGCAAAACAAACTTCAAGCTCGGATTTTTCTGCAGAGAAGCCCTGTGTTACTTGTGTGTGCGTGTGTGTGTGTGTGTGTGTGTGTGTCTGTGCTGTGTGTGCAGGCATGTGTGTGTACATGAGATGACTCATTTTCAGGCTAACAGCAGCTAAACTGTTTCTGCAGCTGTTGTTATGGGAACGTTAAGGCGCTTCAAGGACACACAGTCTTTGTTATTAATCTTTGTGCGTGCTGTTATTATTTTTTAATTTTCTGCCTCTCTTTTTCCACCTCCCTTACAGACTCCCAGATGGTTTTACACAGCTCCTGAATCTGACCCAGCTCTTTTTAAACGATGCCTTCCTGGAGTACCTGCCGGCTAACTTTGGCAGGTAAACCCGAGCACGTAGCTGCGCATGCTTTATTAACTGTACTGGAGATGTTTGTTTAATAAATTCTGTCTCTCTCAGCAGTCATTGATTATAAAGGATGAAATGGTTGTTTTACCATATTGATCAGCCTTTATCCCAAAAAGGCCTAGAACTATTTTTGTGGCAACTTGCAAATAAATTTTTCTCTACATCCAACCTTTCTTAAATTATTTATCACCATTTATTAAAATATTATCCTCTGCATTAAGCGTTTTTCAGTTACTGGCCATGTAGATGGAATTAAAAGTTCAAAGGTTATAAAAATCAAAATGGAGAAAACAGGAAAAAGTGAGTTTTTCCACAAAAATGTCATTAACATAGAACATAAAGTGTCTAGAACTACTGTCATTGACCAAACTACATAGGTTTTAGTACTAGTTCAAGATTTCTATTTGTCACATGCTTTTGGTATGAACAGTGACATGCAAAAAAAACAACTGTCAAACCATATTTGGGACAAATGGATCAAGTTTGTATCCTCTTTGGCATTACATCACATTCTTTTCATTTTAACCAAAAATGTAAAACTGTGATTGCCTTCACCACTCTTCTAGCTCATAGACTAATACTACTTAAATGGAAAGATAAACAACGTCCAACATTTAAATCTTGGTTTCTGGATCTTTTACATCATTTAACATTAGAAAAAATTAGATATTCTACAAGAGGATGTGCTAATAAGTTTTTCAGTACCTGGCAACCTGTTCTGAATCATATAAAAGCGGTACATCCCTCACTTATTCCAGAGTAGTCTTATTAATATGAGTCTGTGACTAATATACAAATTCCTTATTCTTTATTTGTTCATTATTATTGTTAATTGTAATCTTTTTTTATGGTGCAACAGGGTAGGAATGTTCATGGGTTTGGATATTAAAAAAAAAAAAAAGACTGTATTATGCTTTTCTGGATGACTCAATGTGTAATAAAAACACTTGGAACAAAAAGGTTGTATCCTCTAGCCACCCAGAATTTGTATCACTCCTCCAAAATATTGTTTTTTTAATAATCTCCCTGTATTTTTTCTTTGTTTAATGTTTTTCTGTGTAAACGTGTAATGTTTAAAGAACCCAGAGGTATTGTAACACTGATTGTTTTTAAGTGAGAAATACTGAAACCGAAACTTTTTTTTTTTTTTTTTCACTTTTGTATGTATCAAATAAGGAATATGAAAAGGGCTTTAATAGATAACATATGTATGAATGGTAGTGTTGAAGATATTTTGTCACCTTTTTCAATAAAACAAAATGGGGAAAAAAAAAGAGTCAAACCTACAAAAACTTACTCTTAAGGGGTAAAGTCATATAAATCTACATATAATATAAATATTAAAATGACAGAAAGCTACTATGTTACAGCAACCATCAAACTATCTATGTACTGCAAGAAACAGTTGGAAAAGTGTTGCAGAAAATGACAGTGTTTTCATGTTTCACTGTGAAGCAGGGGTCTCAAACTCATTTTCTTTCAGGGGCCACATTCTGCCCAATTTGAGCTCAAGTGGGCCGGACCAGTAAAATAATAGCATAATAACCCATAAATAATGGCAACCCCAAATTTTTGTCTTTGTTTTAGTGCAGAAACCCCCATTAAATTATGAAAATACTTAATTTATAAACTATCCAAACAAAAAAGATGTGAATAACCTGAAAAAAACTGAAATTTCTTAAGAAAAATAAGTGCAATTTTAACAATATTATGCCTCAACTTATCGTTTATACATGTGCGTTATGGATCAGATCTACAAAGACACTAAACACTTAGTAACAGGCAGAAAATTGTTAAAATTGTTGTGCTTAATTTTCTTTAGACATTTCAGGTTGTTCATATTTGTTCAGGTTATTCACATTTTATTGTTACAGGATAGTTTGTAAATGTAAATATTTTCATAATTTCATGTTATTTTTTGCACTAAAACAAAGACAAAAAATTGAAGGTGTCATTATTTATAGGCATAATGTAATATAATTCTTTTTCACATCAAACCAAGAAGAAATTATGGAGTGATTATTTTTTATAGGTTATTATGCTATTATTTGACTTGAGATCATATTGGTCTGTATGTGGAACCTGAACTAAAATGAGTTTGACAGCCTTGACTGTGAAATTTTTGCACTTCGCAAATTCATCTCACAGGCCGGATTGGAACCTTTGGCAGGCTGCATTTGGCCCTCGGGCCGCATGTTTGAGACCCTTGCTGTGAAGCCTGAGAAACTATTTTACCTGAATAATTTAAATGTATTGGTGTTGATGGTCACTGGCAGCTGGTGAAGTCTGTGATGGTTAATGTAAAGCACAGTACATTCTGCATAGCGTGTAGTCTGAAGCTTGAGCATTACATTCATGTTTCTCAGATGCTAATGGTAATGAATCTATCCATTCATTTATTTATTTCTCCTGTCAAATTAATTTCTTAGAATATATCGACTCTGTCTACATTCAGACACAATCACGGTGATGGTCGCCTGCTGTGCCGCTGAGTTATTTTTAGTGATCACACATTAATGAAAAAATGATTATGTATTGTTATGACATGATTACTGATTAGAGAATAGGTTTGACACTTGTGCTGGAATTACAATGAATTAGACATGGCTTGGCTTTCATTTTGTTTTATGTCATCTGATCTCCTGAAAGACATTTGTTGAATTTGATGCAGAGAAGTAAAATAGTTGGTGACATTTTGGCTCTTTGTTGGTCAGACTCTCCAAACTACGGATCCTGGAGCTGAGGGAGAACCACCTGAAAACCATGCCAAAGTAAGACAGCCTTTATGTACTCCATTAGTGTCTATATATGTCACAAAGTGCAAAATACATAAGGTTTAACCTGATTCTCTGCATACGCTACTGTTTCCAAGACACAGATGATTCATGATATAGCTGGATGTGTATGCTTGCCCTCCCAGGTGTCCAGATTAAGCTAAATTTATCCCAGGCAGGTGTTGTTGAATTCTGATGCAGTATGTTTGAACAAGAGGATGTTTGCCCGAGGTCTTTTAAATGCTTCCTCTAACTTTACAGACTATATATATAGACATTTTCCTGTGTACATAATGTGAAAGCTTAAGGAAGTAATGCAACTGTGGCTGTCTTATCTTATCTGGTCTTATCTTATCTTATCTTACCTTACCTTGCCTTACCTTATCATTAGCTTACCATAGTTTACCTTACCTTACATAACTTACCTTACCTTACCTTACTTTACCTTACCTCACCTTATCATTAGCTTTGCATAGTTTACCTTACCTTACCTTATCATTAGCTTCGTATAGTTTACCTTACCTTACCATTAGCTTACCACAGTTTACCTTACCTTACCAGACCTTACCTGACCTTACCTTACCATTAGCTTACCATAGTTTACCTTACCATACCTTACCATACCTTACCTTACCTTACTTTACCTTACCTTACCATTAGCTTACCATAGTTTACCTTACCTTACCTTATCATTAGCTTCGTATAGTTTACCTTACCTTACCTTACCATTAGCTTACCATAGTTTACCTTACCTTACCAGACCTTACCTTACCATTAGCTTACCATAGTGTACCTTACCTTACCATTAGCTTCGCATAGTTTACCTTACTATACCTTACCTTACCTTACCTTACCATTAGCTTACCATAGTTTACCTTACCTTACCATTAGCTTACCATAGTTTACCTTACCTTACCATACCATACCATACCTTACCTTACCTTAGCTTACCATAGTTTACCTTACCTTACCTTACCTTACCATTAGCTTACCATAGTTTACCTTACCTTACCTTATCATTAGCTTACCATAGTTTACCTTACCTTACCTTACCTTGCCATAGTTTACCTTACCTTACCCACCCTACCTTACCTTAAATTACCTTACCTTACCTTACCTTAGCTTGCCATAGTTTACCTTACCTTACCCTACCTTACCTTACCTTAAATTACCTTACCTTACCATAGCTTACCATAGTTTACCTTACCTTACCCACCCTACCTTACCTTACCTTAAGTTACCCTACCTTACCATAGTTTACCTTAGCTTACCTTACCTTACCTTAAATTACCTTACCTTACCATAGCTTACCATAGTTTACCTTACCTTAAATTACCTTACCTTACCATAGCTTACCATAGTTTACCTTACCTTACCTTACCTTACCTTACCTTACTTACCTTACCTTACCTTACCCGTATGCATAAAAACTCTTTGTGCTTAGTGTGTCTTGGCTTTGCCGTTAATCACATACCTTATAATGTGTATGTACATTCTTAGTCATCCAGTGTATGTGGATTCTAAATGCATTAGCAGAAGGCAGCGGAACTTGTCATTTGGTTCTCATCCAAGAGGTTTCCTCACTTCTAATTGACTGATGGGGGAGTTCCAGGTATTTACGCTCGGCTTAAACTCTGCTGTGGTATTTCCAACCTCCCTCCTTTTTTCAGAGTGACTTGCCAAAGAATATGCAGATGTTGTAACACAAAATTACCGAGCAGAACATTTTAAATTTCTATTCAGTCAAATTCTCAGACATCCTCCATATGAAACAAACTATTTAACAATCGACTTTCAGTTATGGAAGTTAAGCTGCTGTCATGTTTGTTTTGTCAGTAATTTAGTCGTATCACTGATATTCTGATTTAAAATGCAAGATCTCAACCTTTAGGTGTAAAATGTCACGGCTGGGGGGGTCTACTAAGGAATCCAATGGGTGAATAATCTGTGAATAAATAACTACAGTTGCGGAAAAAATTATTAGACTACCATTGTTTTCTTCAATTTCTTGTTCATTTTAATGCCTGGTACAACTAAAGGTACATTTGTTTGGACAAATATAATGATAACAACAAAAATAGCTCATAAGAGTTTAATTTCAGAGCTGATATCTATCCATTTTCCACGTTTTCTTAATAATAACCAAAATCACTTCAGTTCTTACATCAATAGCTATGGCATTGTACTGACAAAAACAGTGCTTTTAGGCATTCCATGTTTTTTTTTTCTGTCTGTTTCAGTCACATTAGTTAGGAGATAGTACTTGATTGTATAACCATTGCTTTTGATGACTTTTGATGGTCTAATAATTTTTTCTGCGACTGTATGATGTGGAAACTGTTGGTTCCATAACAAGCACACAGCCTCCGTGATGATCTTCAACATTTTATGTATACCGGTACACTAGCAAATTACAACACCACCTGACAAGATCTAACATAAAGACAATGATTATTACGTGGGAAAATTGACAGTTTGAGGTGTTGAAACAGACATGGTCCATTTACTACAGCTCTACAGTCTGTCATGTAGCTGAATCATAGACCGTACACACACACACACACACACACACACATGCACACACATTTTATAGCTGTTCTTTTTATATCATTGAAATTAAATGTAAAACCAACCAAACTTACCAAACATGCCATTAATCTTCCCATCACTGCTAAGAAATCCACTCTGCTGAGCAATAAGGCTATGTTCAGACAGCAGGTATTAATGCACAATTCAGATTTTTTGTTGAAATCAGATTTTTTTTTTTTTGTGCTCGTTCATATTACACATTAAATGTGACTTCTATCAGTTTTGAGTATGAACTGAATGTGACCCTAAAGTGACCCTCATGCGCAAAAGAGGTCCTGACGTAATATGTGATCACACAGGTACGCACTGTTGACAGAAGTAAATATGTTCCCCCCCCCCCACTTCTCTTCCTGGGACACAGAATTGTGATGTTTGTCGCATTTCAATGACGTAAAGGTCGGATAAATGCGACCTGGCCGTTCAGACTGAAGTCACATTGCAAAATATCAGATACGTATCGGATTTAGGAGCCCATATGAAAGTGGCCTGGGTTGGATTAGAAAAAATCAGATTTGTGCTGTTCAAGCAGTCTTTAACAGATCACATACAGCTCACATATAGGGCAAAAAATCAGATTTGGGCCGCATTTGCCTGCAGTCTGAACGTAGCCTTTGACTAACAGGACATCAGATTCACATACACATTATCATATCATCACATAAGCCGTTACATTTCCATCAACAGTGCAACAGTAGAAAAGTGTCTTTGATTATATTAAGTGCTGTCAACAGGTTGTCATAATTGATAATGACCGTGGATAAAAGCCACACCAATAAAAGGCAAAATATATATTATGTTCATGGAGGATAAGAAATGGGACGTTGAGAGTGTTTTTTGATAATGCGAATGAAGCTGAACAGATTCAATTATGGCAATTATGGCATTAGCATGACATGTCAGTCAGTAAAATGTTGTGAGACTAAAAAGTCTGAGCGATTAATAAAATTATATAACCTAAACAAACACATCAAAATCAAAATACACTGAACTTTTGTGATACAAATTGTGATCCCTTAATACCACCATTTTCATTATGTTCACACAAAAAAAGTATTTTCAGCTGGTTTGAGATCAGCTATGTGAATACATTGTAGTAATTATGCAAAACAAAAACTTTAATTTTGTTATTTTGAGGAGAAAATACGTACTTTCATTACACCAGACCACTGATATACATCCAAGTCATTATGGACTTAAAACAGTATCCTTAAATCCAAAATGATCTCAGTAAATGTACTGTGTGTAAATCATTTTGCAGTAATTACAGTGTTGGATTCTTTCTTCTCATCTTAGGTCCATCCACAGGCTGACACAGTTGGAGAGATTGGATCTGGGTAGCAATGAATTCTCTGAAATGGTGAGAACATCATACTTTCATGTGTAAAAATGACCATGTATCAGGATATGCATCATCTATTAAGAGTCTAGAGTATTTGTATTTATTTATTTATTTATTTTTAAGCTTTATTTTTATTGTTTGATTTCTGTACATTCCAAAACAAACATTAGGGATTAAGGGTGTAAGAAAATATCGGTTCTGCAATATATCGCAATATTTCATTTCATAATACTGTATCGATATTAAAAAGTGCTGTATCGGTATTTTAGGTATTTATTCAAATGCAGATATTGTGGAGGTTCATTTTTGTTTTTTTGTTTTTCATTTTTGTTTATATTTTGTTTATTATTATTTAACACTCTTTTATTAAATAATGTTCTGGTATTAGATATTAACTAATAGAGTACGAACATTTGAACAGGATTTTAAACTGTAATGTCTGTAAAACAGAATTTCAGTCTGAACACAGGAACATTTTGTGATATAGCATTAGATCCTGTTGTGATAAAAAAAAAAAGTGTTTAGTATATGTGCATATTTCTGGTGTAGTTCAATTCTTCAAGGAAATAATCATTTTAAAAAAGGAAACAAACACAAAATTGCCTTTTTAACAGTGTCATGATATATCGTGATGTATCGTATCGTGATCCTAGTATTGTGGTTTGTATTGTATCTCCAGATTCTTGCCAATACACACCCCTATTAGGGATACATTAACCATGATAAACCTTTGTGACTAACAATTGGTTTAAGTAATGTGACGTTGAAATTAAAATTGTCCATTTCTTCCAGTTATTATGACACTGCTCTTCTTGCGTCCTCAATCTGTGGGTCAGAATCTACATCTCAAATATTCCATTCACTATTTGTAGCCAGTCGTTAGTTGTAGGTGGTTCTAATCTGCACCATTTTTTGGTAATAGCCTTTTTACAGGCTGCTAATAGTATTTTAAACAAATATCTATCATTTTTTCTTACATTATTACCAATAATACATCTGAAATACATCCCCAAACATGGTTTAGGAATTGCATAACCCAATATCTTAACAATCGTTGAGTATACATTATCCCAGAATGATGCA